>NW_027397112.1:6852626-6897464 GCF_003265705.2 Callorhinus ursinus
GAGAGAGAGAGA
The DNA here is from genome assembly GCF_003265705.2 of Callorhinus ursinus. Taxonomy (NCBI): domain Eukaryota; kingdom Metazoa; phylum Chordata; class Mammalia; order Carnivora; family Otariidae; genus Callorhinus; species Callorhinus ursinus. The sequence goes on from NW_027397112.1 coordinate 6,852,639, forward strand.
GAGAGCGCGCGCACGAGGGGTGGGGGCAGAGGGAGAGGGAGAAGAAGACTCCCCCTGAGCAGGGAGCCTGATGTGGGGCTTGATCCCAGGAACCTGGGATCGTGTCCTGAGCCAAAGGGAGGCGCTTAACTGAGCCACCCAGGCGCCCTGAGTTCAGTGATTCTTTCTCAGTTGTTATCATAGCTCCTTGCAAGGCCTTAACAGTGTTCTTGCTTTCAAAGCATCTTTTTTCTTACCCCAGTCTGGTGAGGCAGCCCTAGCTTGACCTGAGCTCTGCATCCTAAAACAGCCCAGGAGTCCCATGATGGTGACAATGAGAATCCAAGTAACGGCGGTGGTCGCTGGTGGTCCTTGGTGGTCAAGCTTCCTTCGCTGAGGACAGCGGTGGGGGGGCTGGAGGGGGGGCTGGAAGGGCCTCACAGTGCCCAAGCCCGGCTTGTCCTCTCTTCATGGTTTCTGTGAGAGAGGGAAGGTGACTTCAGGGTCAAAGCAGTTAAGGGACTGGCTCAAAATCTTTCAGTCAGCTTCTTATGCTCCTTCCTCGACATCACTTCTGCTTCTGTGTCCTTCCAAGGCAATAAACAATGTGTGTGTGTGTGTGTGTGTGTCGGAGAGGGCTGTATGTTTGTCAGGGGTGCAGGATGTCCGTGTGTGTGTGTTGGCAAGCAGAGCCTGAGTGTAGAGTCTCCTTCTTGGCCAGGTCCCCACCCCTTTCCTTCTTGACCCAGGGGCAGAGGTGGGAGGAAAGGGGTATACCCCATTCTCTCTCCTCCTTTGAGCCCCCAGATTTCTGAAGACGTGAACCGTTAAAGAAGTCCCTGCCATGAGGTTTGAGTCCTGTCCCCTTTCCTTTCCCCAGGAAGGGAAAGAAGACTTGCGCCAACACCAGCTACCACATATTAAGGCCATGCGCCAAGTGCTCAGGGAGCACAACCACAGCATCCCAGATTCTGAGGAGGCCGTCAGGTGGCCCAGGCGGCTTCCCTGAGGTCACACGGTTGTAGAGACACAGGCTGTGCCCAGCGCTGCCAGCCTCCCATATAAGGTGCCCCTATGCAGCTGCCCATCTCCCCAGGAGGAACCACACAAAGCCATATCCAGAGGCTCCAGGTCACCAGAGGCGCTGTGGCGTCCCAGGCCCAGGGACACTCAGCTAAAAACATGGGTCCAGAGAGGAGAGGAAGCAAGGACAAGGGGCAATCACGGCAGGCAAGCAAGGCGATGTTCATTTGTTCCTGTTTATTCCCTGGTTTATGGAAGCTCTGATCTTGGGCCAAGGCAGTGGCAGGCCAGGGCTCATGCATAGGGCCCCCAGCTCCAGACCACTCCAGCCCCAGCAGTGAGGTGAGATGGGTCCCTAAAGCATTTGAGGCGGAAAATGATCAGAGCCTGGGGACAGGTATGGTTCAAAGGCTGGGAGAGCCTGGGGCACACCATCCACACTGGGATCTCCTCAATAGATGAACGGACAAAGGACATGGCGGTGCATAGACCATACAACACATTACTTCACAGTGAAACACAATGGGTTATAATAGAATGTAAAAGCATGCTCACTGTGTGCCAAGTGCTATTATAAGTGCTTTGCATATATTAGCTCATTTAATCCTCACATCTGCCCGATGAAGCGCATACCACTGGGATTCCCACTTTGCACGTGAGAATTCTGAGACACGGGAAGTTGAGTAATAAATTATAGGCTGTTGAGACATTTTGGGCGGGGCGGTGACTCTGAATTCAAAACACAACATGGTACCCTGGGTGGATCTGGAACAGAAAAAGAACATCAGTGGAAACCCCAGTGAAATCCAAGTAAAATCTCGAGAGTAGTGAGTAGTTAACATACCAGGGGGATTTCCTGGTTGTGACAGACGTACACGGTAATGTCGGCTGTTCGCAGGGGAAACCGGGTGAGGAGGTAGAAGGGAGCTCTCCGTACTCTCTTCACAACTTTTCAGTACGTCTAACATCCCCAAAGTTTATTTTTAAGTTTTTTTTAAAAGATTTTATTTATTTATTTGAGAGAGAATGAGATAGAGAGCACATGAGAGGGGGGAGGGTCCGAGGGAGAAGCAGACTCCCCGCTGAGCAGGGAGCCCGATGCGGGACTCGATCCCGGGACTCCAGGATCATGACCTGAACCGAAGGCAGTCGCTTAACCAACTGAGCCACCCAGGCGCCCCTATTTTTAAGTTTTTAAATGTACCCGATGAAGCAGCAGTTTCACGTCAAGGAATTCTTCCCGCAGTTGTAGTCATGCGTGTGTGGGATGGTGTGCACACAAGGATGTCCGTGACAACTCTGTCACAGCGGAGGGCTGGAAGCTCCCTGAACGTCCACGGCAGAGGCCTGGTTACATGTCTGTGCAGTGGCTGCCACATGCACTCAGAAAGACAGACAGCTCTCTGTCCTGACGTGGCACCACCTGGAATAGTCCAGGAAGAGGCAAGGGGACAAAGAGTATTGTGCAAAGAAAAAAAATAGATGGGTGTGTGTGTGTGTGTGTGTGTGTGTGTGTGTGAGTGAAAGAGAGAGAGGGAGGGAGGGAGGGAGGGAGAGAGACTGGATACAACAATGATATAAGAAAGAAGAACAGGGGCGCCTGGGTGGCTCAGGCAGGTAAGCGTCTGCCTTCAGCTCAGGTCATGATCTCAGGGTCCTGGGATCGAGCCCCACATCAGGCTCCCTGCTCGGCGGGAAGCCTGCTTCTCCCTCTCCCTCTGATCCTCCTCCCTGCTTGTGCGCGCTCTCTCTTTCTCTCAAATAAATAAGAAAAATCCTAGAAAGAGAGAAAGAAAGAGAGAGAGAGAGAAAGGAAGGAAGGAACGAAGGAAGGAAGGAAGGAAGGAAGGGAGGGAGGGAGGAAGGGTAGCCGCCTTCAGGAGGGGAAGTGGGCAGCCAAGTGCCTGCGCTTTATTGCACACCGCATCTGAACTTTATTACCCATTCAAAACCAATTACTTAAAAGTTGGCGACCAGAAGAAAGCAACGCCTGTCCAAGGGAGTGTGGCCACCAGCCCCTCCTCTGTTTGTCCAGCTGCGGGTCTGACCTCTGCCTCACCCCCCCACCCCCTTCTGCTTCCCTTTCAGGCCTCAGTAACATCATAGGCATCATCGTCTACATTTCCAGCAACGCAGGTGACCCAAGCGACAAGCGTGACGAAGACAAAAAAAACCATTACAACTACGGTTGGTCTTTTTACTTTGGAGCCCTGTCCTTCATTGTGGCCGAGACCGTGGGTGTCCTGGCTGTAAACATTTACATTGAGAAAAATAAAGAGTTGAGATTTAAGACCAAACGGGAATTCCTCAAGGCTCCCTCCTCGTCTCCCTACGCCAGGATGCCGAGCTACAGGTACCGGCGACGGCGCTCGCGGTCCAGCTCCAGGTCCACCGAGGCCTCTCCCTCCAGGGCGGCGTCCCCGGTGGGCCTGAAGATCACCGGGGCCATCCCCATGGGCGAGCTGTCCATGTACACGCTGTCCAGGGAGCCCCTCAAGGTGACCACCGCCGCCAGCTACAGCCCCGACCAGGAGGCCAGCTTCCTGCAGGTGCACGACTTCTTCCAGCAGGACCTGAAGGAAGGCTTGCACGTCAGCATGCTGAACCGGCGGACGACCCCTGTGTGAGCTGCCCCTTCCTCTCAGCGCCGGCCTGTCCCCAGAACAGCTGTGTGTGGATCCCACACCAGGGCACCTGCCCCTTAAGACGGACCAACAATGGACGGAAGCCAAACCCACCCCTCCCTGGTCTCCAGCAAGTGTCACGGGCTGGCTTGGCGCGAAGCCACCCGGGAGACGGGAAATGGAGGCGGAAGGCTGACTTTGTCCCCAGAGAGGGTGTTTGATGCCCCGGGATTCTGAAATCTCCTGAGGCTGCACGGCCTTGAGCGACCCCGGGGAAGACAAAAATCGAGCCATTATCTCCTCTTGGAAACAAATCTTGCCAGAAGAATGGGCTTTCGGGGTCCTCCCTCCCTGCCTGGGTGCTGGGCCACCGGGGAGGGCCTCACCGGGCACCTGGGGGCCTTTGGACACTGGTCCACTGCTTTCTGATCTGAGGTTCCGTGTCCGTGAGTGGGAAACGAGGAAGCCGAAACCCGCCCCCTCCCTGTCTCTCGCGCGCTCTCTCTCTCTGGCAGTGGCCGGTTGTTGAAATAACAGTGATCCAGAGGAGAAAGGCCTGCGGCCAACTGGTGCTTCGGCCTTTGCGCTGTCCTGGGGCCAGCTTCCCTCAACCTGAGGAGACCAAGGCCTCTGGAAGAATCTGCAGAGGGGGAGGCCTCTGCTGGCCGAGGGGGGTGGGGTGTGAGATAAAGGCCGGAGTCTGTTGCTGGCATTCCTGTCCGCTTGTAGAAGCTTCTGCCTCCCACGGAAAGGGCAGAACGCACCGACGGTACTTGAGAGTCTGGAAGATTCCACGGGTCCGAGGAAAGGTGGTCGTATATGGCCTCTTGCTGGGGTGCTCCCCACTGACCTGAGGAGCCGCTCTGTCCCTCCTCAGGGAGAGGAAGGGGCAGACCCCCGCACCCCCCGACACACACACACACCCTGGTATTCGGCAACAGGAGCCTGAACTTCTGAGCAAGAAAGGGAGACCCGAGGGTAAACAGCGACCAAAAAATCAGCTCAAACGTCCACTTCCTAAGCGGTCATTAATCCAGATTTATTGCCAGGAGAGCAAGTGACATTCATCTCTTCATCTTAAAAAGGCAGCAGTCCCTCCCCAACTCCTAGGATTGTGATTCCTCCTGCCACCCCCTGAAGGGCTCGGCCGAGAACGTCTGGACGGAAAGGCCCCGCCGTGCTGTCCTTCCTCCTCGGGAGAGGGACGTCCCAGCACTGGGGGGCCTGGGAGGCGGCTCCGTGTTTGATGTTCTTTCCATCCACAGCCGTCCCTCCCCCTCCTGAAGCGAGCAGAGAACGTGGAAGCGGGTGTGGGTTCAGAAGCAAAACTTTCTGGAGCAGGGAGCTCACCCTCTTTTATATCAAACACGTGCTTTCTAAAGACAAATCCTTTCTTACTTTTTGAGACTTGGTAACCCGATCTCGAGCGGTCGTCTGTGGTCTCAGTAGCTGTCCTCCTTAGAAGTGACAAGCAAATTCTTACCTCAGCCACCTGCTCAGCGACCCCCCTCCACCCCCCTGGGCGGACTCAGCCCCTTAGGAGTTCAGATCTGGGTCATGGTCATTGCCATCCTCCTTCGCCCCCGCCCCCCCCCGGAGAGGAAATCTCCATGGGGACCCCTCACCTGACCACCCTGGAGTGCGGGCCGGCGGAGACACGGTGTGCTGGAGGCCCCTTTGTGCTTGCTCAAAACCCCTTCCTCCCGTTGAGGTTGGCTTTGTGTGGAGGCTTGTCCAAGCATGTGCGGCAGTAAATGCTGGAGTGTCAGGGCTCGTGGCCTGCCCTGCTGGGGGCCAACCCCGTCCCCGTCCCGCCCCCGCCCCGACCACCCTCGGCGCACCCCCGCCCCCCCATCCAGGACACCATCGCATCAGGCTCAAAGGAAGGGGGCAAAACCTGGGAACCCATCCCCCAGCGAGGTCCCCAGGCTCTTCTGTCACTTCCCAAAGCCAGGCAGCCGTGCTGTTTCTACCACGTAAGCCACCTCCACACTTGCTGCCCTATAGAGGTTTCTATCATTCCACGGAGAAAAGCTGTGTTCCGATGAATCCTACCTCTTGCCCAGTCCCAGACAGAGAATGCGGGGCCCACTCTAGGGACCAGGAAAGAGTAGAAAAGAAGCAACAAAGGAGGACAGAAGAGCAGGGAGCCCCCGGGGTTCCTGGCCCCTCGGCCCTGGCCCATCCCTCCTGCTCACCGACCCTCGCCCAGGGCTGCCCGGGGATGTGGGCAGAGCTGGCTCCCTGCCACCTGTCAGTCTGAGACCTGCGGCCTGTGCCTGCCCCCTCCCATCCCACCGCCCTCTCCAACCAGCCCCTGTGTGTTTCACCAGTTAAGCACCTGTGAATCCTGTACCTACTACTGGTTTTGGGTTGTTGGTTCTGTCTTTTTTTTTTTTAATTAAATAAAAACATTTTTAAAATGTTCTCTTCTTGATGTGGGGGGGGGGGGGGGAGCTAGAGCTCCCCTCAAGTCTTGGTGGGCACTTAGGGCAACCAGTGTCCCTGAGTCTGGGGGGACACGGTGGACCCTCCAGGAGAAGATGGAGGCAGGGTGGTTCCTGTGCTGGTCAAGGTGGGTTTCTCTGGCTTCAACCTGGCTTTAATCGGGTTTCAGAGCGCTGGGTGGTGCCGTCCAGGTGTCTTTTCACGGATGGGCTGGAAGGTGGACAGGCCACCCCAGGGCTGCGGTGTGGGCATCCGGGCAGCGAAGCAAGCCTGGCCTGTCCTCAGAACTTTGCAGGGTGGGAGCCAGACAGACGGAACCAGAGCCTCGGGGGCCCTAAGCTGCCTGGCTGGGTTTCTAAGGCGTCCAGCCTCCTTTGCCCCCCAAATTCTGAAACGATTAAGAAATAAAGGAGGGCCAAGTACCCAAATGACTGGGAAAGCCAGGCAGGAGAATGTGGCTCCAACCAGAGGCCAGATGGGACCACGCCACCTAATCTCAGGCACAGCAGCCGGCCACCACCGCCCCCAGCCACCGAGGAAGAGTGAGGTCAGGGTCAGCGAGAGGGACAGCGTGACCCCTCCGATCAGGGCAATGTCGACATACTGTCACAGGCCCCGGCCAGTCACAACAGACACCCACTGTAAGTCAGCACCTTCACCCTTGCAGACGGGCACTGGCGGGTTGTCAGCCCGACCCTCTTGGGAGGCATGACGAGGGGATGATTGGTGTCTTCCCCTAGTTCTACCCGAGCGGCCGCCCAGGGGACTTTTAACAGCCAAGTACACGTGCCCCTGACTTCCAGGACCCGGACCGCGGGTTTTCCTCCTAGAGCCCCAGGCTTTGGTGCTCCTCCTGGAACCTAGAGGCACTAAACTCTGAGCCTCAAGAAGGCCTTTCTCACCCTGGTCCCAGCAAAGGGAGGGCGAGGTGCACCGTCCCCACTCTGATGGCAGCAGGAACCCCTCCCAGCATGTCTGAACTTTCAACCCCGGCTTTTTGACCCTCTTTCCTCCTGCCTGAGATGGGTAAGCGGGGAAACTGAGCTCCCGGACAAGCCACCAAGTACCGGCGCCAGGGGAGTTCAGTCCCCCACCCCCACCAACTGAGCCCCTGCCAAGCTCCAGGCTGATGGCTCCACCAGCCTGAGCCAACGCCACCCAGCACGAGCCCCATGGGCCAAAACTTCCCTGCCTCCTATTTATTCTTAGCCCTCAGGAAACCGGCTCAGCACGAGCTTTGCAGCCGTTCTGGCGGAATCCCACGGCAGTCTGAATGTAGTGGCAGGGTACGGCCTCCAACGTGGGGCTCACGTGGTCACGAATTTCTGCCACCTAAAAACTCTGCCACCCTAATCTGCAGCATTAGATCCACAAGAACTGACACAAAAGCGTCCCCCCCCCAATTCTTCCCTTCACTTGCATCATTCAGAGCAGGCTACCAGCATAACCAAAAACCCCCACCCGTAGAATGGCTTTAATGCAACAGAAGTTTCCTTCTCACTCATGTCAAGTCCAACCAACGGGGCGGGATGGGGCATGCTGTGCTTCACACAGTCATTCAGAGGTAAAGACCCATCCTGTGGGGCCTCATTCAGCTTCGACATAGGCTTCCCACGTCGCCCTGGCATGGTCATCCAGTAGCCCGATGGAGGAGACAGAGGGCGGGTGATCTTGGGAATAGGGGAGTCTTGTGGGGACATTTAATGGACGAGGAAGCTGTGACTTCCCCTTCTGCTCGTGTGCCGTTGGCCAGAACTCAGTAACACAGTCACGTCTCTAAGAGCCAGGGAAGATGGGAAATGTAGTCCCGCCCAGGGGAAAAAAAAAAAAAACCGGTTAGGCGAACAGCTGGCCAGTCTCAGCTCCCTCGTCTATGCCTTTCAGTACCTCCCTCTCTTGCCTGCCCCACCACCAATCTTTGGGGGAATGCCCCCTTGACGCTGACACTGTGGGACTGCATCCACCTCTGCGTGGCCTGAGCCCTCCTTCAGCGCCGGTGGGATGTCTGGCCTCTTCTCTGCTCCAGATGCCCCGTCTGTAAAGTGGGCCCCGGCTCCCTTCTCCGGAGGTTTTGGAGGAATCGGCTTGCGCTTGCGCCTTGACCCAAGCGAGAACTGCAGAATCACTGGACATCAGGCCCAACAGCAGGGGTAGGTACTTTAGGAATTATCTCATTTGAGGTGTTCATCCTAGAAGAGAAAATAAGCCCGAAGAGGGAGGGAGGGACCAAGGAAGAATAAACAGGAGGAAGGAAATCCTTTTTGAGGATGTTCGCAAGGATCATGAAAGGGAGATGCCACTCGCCCAGTGGTTCTCAAGCATGGGTGATTTTGTTCTCCGAGGGACACTTGCCGGTGTCTAGAGACATTTTTGGCTGTCACAACGTGGAAGGGGGGGTGCTCCTGGCATCTAGTGCATGGAGGCTAGGGCGGTTGCTCAACATATTACACCCTCACCGCACAGGCCAGGAATGATCCGGTCCAAAACGTCAATAACGCCAGAAACCGTGCACCGGCCTGATTCTACAGCGAGGGAGACTAAGGCACTGGTGGGTGAGGTCCCTGGCGCAAGATCACCCGCGAGGTTTTGGTATTTGCATCGACGCTGTGGACATATTAGGAAAACTCATTCGTTTATTTCCAGGATTTCCTTTCCCTGTGACACTTTCTGATTTTTGCCTTTTTCCTCTTCGCTTCTGAGCCAGCAGTTTGGGTAACAGATAGGTTGTGGCAGAAGGAAATGGGAAAATGTCCACCTGTCCTGGGTGAGGGTGGGGGCTGCCTGGGTTTGGGGTCAAAAGGCTGACTGAATCCAACCAAACAGGCCACCGGAGCTCAAGCCCAGCAACCCAGCCCAGCTTGAGGCTGGGCCGCACCCACCCGGCAGCTGCAGGGACGGGGCTCGGAGCCAGAAAGACCGACTCACCGGCAGGCAGCACTGGGCAAGGCCCCCAACATCTCAGAGCCCCCCGTTCCATCCTCCTGGGTCAGATGAGGAGGGGGCACTTCCCTCCCAGGGTTATTGGGAGAATGAATAAAACTTAAACGAGGAAACGTACATAAATACCCCAGCTCAGCAAGGAGCATTAAGAGTGAGCTTTCAGGAGCGTTGGTTTCTCCGGATGGACTGTTCTAGAACAGCGCTCAGAGGTGGTGCTCTGAGAGCCAGGCCCGTAGGGTGCCATGCCCACTGCACTTTGGTTTGGGAGACACCTGTCATCCAGCCGATCCGACACAGGCGGCGCCCCTCCGGAGAGGGCTCCTGTCGCAGGCGCTTCTCTGGCTGAAGCCCATTCATTACCCCCCTCAGTGGTCTCCAGGCCACCAAGTGGTAGTGGGCACGGCTGCCACATGGCTCCTGCCTTCTTCGAAGCTTCTGCAGGCCCCCAAACCTTACTGGGGCCTTTCCAGTTCCTCACGGGCCATGCAGGCTGCAAGAGCCCAGTCCTGACCACTTTCAGGTGCCCCCAGGCTACACGAGAAGGTCTGGGGTGTCCTAGTGTGAGGCTGGCACAGAGGAGCGGCTGGGGGCGGGGGGGTGGAGGGGAGAGGGGGGGAGGGGAGGTCTCCCTGCAGGGAGCTCAGAGCCAGCCCGTGACTTCAGCTCCCTGCGCTGGCTCCTAATATAGCACCCCTGGCTGCCCAGCCCTAGACAGGAGGGGTGGGGTGAGGGACTGGGGGTAGGAGAGGCGCTCAGGGACCTTAGAATCCAAAGGGGGAGATGGGGCCCATACACCTGATACAGATATTTTTAAACTTGCGGCTTCCAACAAAACTGCCAGTACAACCTCAGGAACAGAAGTCTGCTGTGGAAGAGGTTAACAAGTGCTTTTCCTTGTTCTTACAACTGCAGGACAGGGACCTTGGATGGACCTACTTCCTGACCTTTGTCCCCTGACAAGTTTTCTCGGACATACATTAACCTCTGTGGGATCTCCAGGAACCACACATTAAATTGCAAAGAGCTAGGTCCTTTTTAAAACAAATACTATGTTTTCTTAATCTGAAGAGTATTCCCTTTTACCTTTAAAAATCTGAAAAATACAGAGAAATTAAAGAAAAAAACCGTATCAGCCAAAATCACACTACCCAAGATGTACACACAAGTATAACCTTCAGTGCACCCCAATGCATGTCAGGGTGTGGCTTAATACACTGCCTCTGTTCACTGGTTTTCATCATGGGAATCTTCCCGGGTCTTTTTTTTTTTTTTATAAGATTTGTTTATTTATTTTAGAGAGAGAGAGCTCATGTGTGCAAGTAGGGGGAGGGGCAGAGGGAGAGAGAGAATCTCAAGCAGACTCCCCACTGAGCACAGAACCCAACTGAGGCTCCACGCAGGGCTCCATCTCACGACGCTGAGATCATGACCTGAGCTGAAATCAAGAGTCAGATGCTTACCCCACTGAGCCACTTGGGTGCCCCTTCCCGTGTCTTTAAATATTCCTCAAAACCACAGTCTTTAACGGCTGCACAAAACAGAGATGTTGCCATTTATCTGACTCATGTCCTATTGCTGGACATAGCTTATTTGCTCCCTAGATCTTAAATGGTGTCTGAATGGGGCCAAAGTGCTGGGATTCTCAGGATGCATTTGGTTAAGATCTGGTGACTTCTCACTATGAGCTTCTGGCTCAGCTGATGAAAAGGTCAGACTCCTTGTCCAACCCAAAAGACACTCAGGCTCTTCTTGACACGCACACCTGGGTGTCTGGGCTGGGGGGATAACAGCCTCCCTTCCCCAGTAGCTGGGAAGCAGCTTCATGCCAAGTTCCTCTTGAAAGGCTGGGCTGCTTCATTCCACCAGACCTCACATTTAGCCATCCTCAGCCAGGCTAAATGTAACTCCTTCCTCTCTCTCAGAGCGTATCAGTTAGTAGGGCTGTGTAACAAATTACATCAGAACTTAGTGGTGTTAAACAACCATTAAATATGGTCCTGGATTCTTATCTCTGCTTGACAGGGACAGATCGGGACGGCTTATCTCTGTTCCACTGGTCTGGGGCCTTGGCTGGAAGACTCGATGGTTGGGGGCTGGAATCATCTGGAAACTTATTTGCTCATATGTCTGGCACTTGACAATGGCTATTGGCCAAGACTTCAGCTGCAGTTTTCAGCCTGAATGTCTACACATGGCTTCTCTGTGTGACCTGAGGTTCCTCAATGCATAGTGCTTAGGTCCAAGGGCCACTGTCCCCAGAGCAAGAGAGAAAGGTGGGAGTCTCAGAAGTCACTTCCACTGCACTTTAACGGTGAAGACAGTCAAAAGCCTCCTTGAGTTGAAGGAGAGAAGAAATAGTCCACGGTTTTGACAAGAAGCGACAGGTTCTGGAAGAACATGTGGGCACAGAAATACCTCTGTGGCCATTTTTTGGAAAATGAAATCTCCCCTCCCCCCACCCCCACCTCTGGGGTATCCTGCTTGGCTCTAGACTTCTTCGCCACCCACCAACCCTCCCGCCCATTCTCTGTCTCCACTGTGCCCTCTGGAACTCCCTGCAGCTCCACCTCCTGGGACACATGAAACCACCCTCTCTCCTAAGGACATACCTTCCCACTCCCCCCAACCCTCCTCCCTCACCCCCGTCCTCCTGGTGAAAGCTGTCCCTTCTTCTGCTGGGGTCCTCTGCCCAGGTTCCCAACATGACATTCCTGGCTGCTCAGCTCCACACTCAGTCCCGAGAGGTGTGGGGTTGCAAAGAGAGAAAGGGAATCCAAGGGACCCTAGAGTCCAGAGGAAGGCTGGGGCCCATACACCTGACACAGGTATTTTTAAACTTGCAGCTTCCAACAAAACTGCCGGTACAACCTCAGGAACAGAAGTCTGTGGTCAGAGAAGGTTATGAACTCATGTCCTTGGACTTGTAATAACAAGAAAGCGAAGTGTGGGGGATGCTGACACCTCCAGACCATTATTCCTCCACCTTCCTGGGGAAAAGCCTTCTCTGAGGGCCTGCGGTAGACCACCCCGAGCTCCTTCTCCTCACTGTCATCTCTCAAACACCTTCCTGGCCACTCCTTCACATTCATCAGAGGCTTCACCTCTGTACCCCACATCCTGCCACCATCAACAACCGTGGGGCCAACCACCCCAACTCCCTGGCCTCACAGTTCGCCTTCCTTCGCGCCTCCAAAGACCTGTGTCTCCGACCTGGATCTTGGCAGCACCCCTGACCGTCCCCCCCGCCCCCTGTAATCTTCTGGAACAGCATCCTCCTCTCTGCCCACAGCTGCAAATGCTCCACTCCTTCTCTCCCTTACCACCACTCCACCTGTTCTCCAACCTCTCAAGCCCTCCAGGGCCTTGACTGCTCCACATTCTAATACATCAACCTTCCTGGTTGCAGGGCCATCGAGAGTCATCATTCAAACTAATCCTTGCCAATGCCCTCCATTCCCTTGGTCCCTTCTTGTTCTAGCTTTTCCGCCTGGAAGACCCCAACCCTCCTAATCTCACCTTCCACCTTCTCCTGCACCTGAGCTGCAAGGTGATGCCAGAGAAAATCAAGCAAACTGTAAATCAGCACATGTGCAGGAAGATAGGGACCTCCAAGGCCCCCAAGGCCTCCAAGGATGTCCAAGTCCTAATCCCTGGAACCTGCAAATACGTCGCTTTATGTGGCGGGTGTGATTAAAGTAAGGATCTTGAGATGGGGAGCTGTTCCTGGATTAGCTGGGTGGACCCAGTGTCATCACAAGGGTCCATCTAAGGGGAAGAGGGAGGCAGCAGAGTCAGAGGAGACATGATGGCAGAAGCAGAGGTCAGCCTGGCGCCATCATGGGCCTCAAAGATGGAGGAGCCCCTGGTCCCCTGGGCTCACAGGATGGAATTGGGGGCAGCAAGCCTGATGCAACAGAGGGTCCGAATTGAACAGTGCAGGGAGGCAGATGAAATGGTGGAAAGAGGTTGGACCAACTGGGTGGCGCTGTGCTTTTTTATAGTATCTTAAGATCAAACGCCCAAGGCCATGGCGCAGCCCAGTTAAGGCTGAGCTCAAAATTAGATCAGCATGTTGCCAGGGAAGACTTACTCGGCCCCCTCCCCGGTGTGCCCTGGCCCCAGTTCTGAATGAGGTCCACCTCTGGGAGATGTTTTCCTCCCTTCCCCTAGTTATGTCTGGTCCTTCTTGGAAAAGAGCAGTCATTTGGGACAAATGAAAACTGGTTCATCTGGATGAGTAAAATGTAGACAACTCCCGCTTAGCTGAGTGTGGCATATCCAAAGATTGTAGAAAATGTTGGATCTCAGGAGGCTGCTTCCTTTTGAACTTGACCGCAGAGGTAACAGTGATGCCCTCCTGGGGTGTCCCTCAGCATCTTGAGGCAAATTAGCCACTGGTCCAAGCTGTTCTGGGTCTGCCCCAGCTGCCATTTCTAATGTCCCTATGGCCTTAAAGCACATAGAAAGGTCCTCCGGATCATCTGGTAAATTTTTGGAGTTTCTGTCCCCCTTCTTTTAGTTCATCTGTCCACCCAGCCGTCCGTCAGTCATTCAGCAAACGTATATGAAGATCCAACCTGGGCTCAAATCTGGGGGGTGTTCTCCGAGGGTACCCAGAATGAGTATGTGATACAGCCTCGTTTCCTCTACACTCCAGAAGCTTATTGCCCATCAGAGAAGCGGATCCATTTGTGGTCTGTAAGTAATAATATCACTAGCCATCCTGGATATGACTGCCTACTCTGTTAGCTCAGGTAACAAAATGCCAGAGACTGACTTAAACAATCGAAATGTACCTTCTCATGGTTCTGGAGGCTGGAAGTCTTAGATCAGGGTGCCAGTGTGGTTGGGTTCTGGGAAGAGCCCTCTTCCTGGGTTTCACCGCACCGAGTCCTCACGTGGCAGAGAAAAAGAAAGAACAAGCTGTCTGGTATCTCTTCCTTTAAGGACACTAATCCCATCATGGGGCCCCATTCTCATGACCTCATCTAATATAATCACCTCCCAAAGGCCCCACCTCCAAAAACCATCACACTGGGGTTTGGGCTTCAACATCTGAATTGAGGGGGGGGCGCATAATTCTGTCCACAGCACCTCGCACAGGCTAAGCTGGTAAAGAGCGTTATCCCTGATGCTTGCCAGCTCCCCAGCCAGACATCACTGCCCTCATTTAAGATGCAGGAGGGCAGCTTAGAGAGGCTGATGAGCCCAGCCCAGGACAGCAGAGCAGGCTCTGATCCACGGCTGGCCACTCCATCCCTGGCAGGCTGGTTCCCCAGGGCGCCCTCCTCCCCCATACCCTGGAAAGGGGAGGGTCCCCCCCTACAACAGCTGCGGACGTCTCCCAGCCCCGGCTCCCAGCAAACGCCAGCATCCACCGAGCCCCTTCCCCGGCCCAGCAAGGTTCTGGAGAGCCGCACAGGCGGCCTGGCAGTGGCCTCAATGAGCAGAAAAGGTCTGTTTGGAGGAATTTTAGGAAACGGGGCTGGGGTGGGTACGACTTACCTGCAACCCCTGGAGTTGACCACATGGGGCCGATTTACACAAAGACGACTTCAAGAGGAAGAGACCATCCATCTTTAATGCTCTGCTCCCTGGGGTGGAGGACTCAGGACCCCCCAGGGTGCACAAGCCTGTCCCCCACTGAGGCCAGGAGGTTCACCGGGAACAGAGGCAGGGGGGCAGGGAGAGAAGGAGAGCGGAGATGAGGAAGGTTGAGGGAGGAGCTCTGGCAGATTTACCACCTGGTTGGGGAGGCTGCTTTGCAACACGAAGGGTGAGCGGTAATTGCCCTCCACCAGCCTGTGGCTTCGGACGGGAGGCCTCAGCTCAGCGCTGGCGCAAGCGCTGGGCAGGCCTGGCTTGGCGCATCCTCTCTCCAGGCTGCAGTTTCCTTTTCTCGGTCAAGCCGGGGTTCAGGGCACATTACTCCCAAATATGGCACCTTGGCATACTGAATAGTTTAGGTGGAAGGAATTTGAGGAACAGCAGGTGCCAGGACCCCCACCCGGCCCGTCTGCCCTGAAGCAGGACCTGAGACCCTCAGGTGGGAGTTGTCCTCCCTCTACCCAGAGGAAAGGAGCTCCTGCATCCCCAGGACCCCCCAAGAGGGATCTAAATAGACCTCACTGTTTCCCCAATTTACTGCACTTAGTTCATAGCCTCTTGTTTTCCCGATATCTTTCACCAACTTTCTGCTTTTCATCCCACTGTGCATCCCAGTGCGTAAAAACACTCAGTTTGAACCGTTCCTTCGGGTGTTTCCCGAGGCAAGGCTCCTGTGTCATGGAAAACTTACAGCTAGTAAGTGTATATGCGTTTCTCCTGTGACGGGAGCCTGAGCTGAGAACTTAGAAGGGTAGAGGGAAAGAATACTTTTGCTCCCCCGTAGCCACAATAGATCTGGACCTCTCTCCTCCCAGCTCCAACCATTGCTTCAGAGTTTGGGCTCTGGGTTCTGAAACCCGACTTCACCATTTCCCTGCTGTGTGACCTTGGACAAGTTGCTTCGTGTCTCTGAGCCTCTGTATCCTTATCTGCAAAATGGATGTCATAGTCTCGCTCACCTCATGGATTGGTGTGTCGTTTAAGGGCAATGATGTGGAAAGGCTTAGGGCAGCACATGCTACATAGTAAACACTCACTCAAGATGCACGGTTCCTATGATTATCGTTATTATTAACAGACCGTGATTCCAAGGCTGGGTGCCTCTGAGTGTTTCTCCGCACACAGGAAGAGTATTTCTGTAAGCTGTGGCAACCCGAGGCCAGGATCTTGAAGCTCAAAATCCTGCCCAGCTCAGGGGTCTATTCCTGGCCCCACATCAACCTCTTGGATAGACCCCCCAAAGAGACAACTGGTCAACTGATAGAGAAGAGGTGCAGAACACAGGAAGGGTGCAGGGGCTCGAGCCCCGGGGGGCACATGGGCAGGCAGGACTCTCTGGGGTCCATCCCAAACTGTCCTCTGTCCTCTGCTGTGTCCACACACCATCAGCCTCTTAATAGTCCTCTTAATAGTCAACCGACTTCTGTTCTTTTTTACTTAAATATATGCACTTTGTAAATGAAAACATAACCGGCAAATCTTGAATAGAAGTAAAACTGAAACGGTAAAATGAAACCGGAACTACAGTCAGGTCCAGCTGGATTCTTTGTCCTTTCCAGGCTATTCTTTGATTTGCAAGCATTGGAAAGTGTCCGAGACTTACTAACCCCAAACGGAGCTTTCCTTCTGGACCCAGTTGGAGGGATGGGAGGAGAACTGAGAAGGAAAAAGCGGGGGCGCCTGGGTGGCTCAGTGGTTTAAGTGTCTGCCTTCCGCTCAGGTCATGATCTCGGGGTCCTGGGATCGAGCCCCGTGTTGGGCTCCCTGCTCCGCGGGAGTCTGTTTCTCCCTCTGCCTCTGCCCCCTCCCCGCCACCGTGCACTCATTCTCTCTCTCAAATAAATAAAATCTTAAAAAAAAAAAAAAAAAAGCAAAAAAGAAAAAAAAAAAAAAAACATTCCCACCCTGGGCACAGTGCTGGGTAATGCCAGGCCCAGGAGCCACCGGAAATCTTCCTGCAGTTTGGGGATGTGCTAGGGCTCCAGAGGCCCTGGCAGGGGATCCTCAAGATGTCCTTAGGCAGGATCCTGAGTCCCCCAAACCTCCAGAACAAGGACCCACTCACACCCACCCCCACTGGTGAGAGCACCAGGCTGTGGCACCTGTGTCCCCCAGGGTTCCCTGCCCCCACCCAGCAGTGTCCCCTGCTCCTGCAGCCCAGAGCAGGCAGATTCCCACACCCCTAGTGTCCCTGGGGCCTACCTCTCAGTGCTTCCCACTCAAGGATCCTGAGCTGGCAACTGGGGAGGTCTCAAGTCACCATCTAGAGCCTTCTCTCCTGGTCCCTCCTTGAGGTATTTCAGGTCCCAAGAGGGAAAGAAAGCCCTGAAACCTGAGGAGAAGCTATCCTTGGTGACACGCCTGAGATGTGCATTAATAGAAGCCTCCCTCAGGCCCCTGACACGTCTGGGCAGCTGCTCAGCCCCGTCTGGTGTCCCTCAGCCCCGAGGCCAGCCCCCTCTGGCTCAGCCGGACACACTAAACTTAGCTTCCACCCCCCAGCTCAATCATCGCCGCCACCTCCCCAGCCTGGCCACCACCTGCCCGGGAGACACTGCCACCAGACCGTGCCCAGGGCACCCACTCTTCCGCCACCACCATGTCCCAGACCCAAGCGCCGAAGGTCCGCGCCACCCTCTTCTGCATCCTGGTGGGCATCGTGCTGGCCTTGGTGGCTGTGGTGACCGACCACTGGGCCGTGCTGAGCCCCGAGGTGGAGCACCACAATGCCACCTGCGAGGCGGCCCACTTTGGCCTCTGGCGGATTTGCACCAAGCGTATTGTCATGCCCGACAGCAAGGACAAGACCTGCGGACCCATCACCCTGCCTGGGGGTAATGTACCCACTCTCCGATCCCATCCCCACCCCCTGCCCTTCCTCATCCCCTGCCCCCGGAAAAGGTGCCTATGGGAAAGAGGGCAGGTGTCCCTGCCTCAGAACAGAAATGCCGCCCAGCCCTCTGCGCCCAGGGAGGAGGACGTGAAGTGCGTGTGTCATCCTGGAGGCCAGAGCCGGCTCGTAAACTGAGGGCGTTTGTCTCTAGCTATTTCTGTCCTGCTGAGGCTCCCGGCTTTTCACCCCGAGCCCAGGGCTGCACAGGTGGGACCAGAGGCTCAGGAAAGAATCCGCGGCTCTACCAGATCAGAGGCTTCTGCTCTCCCCAGCACAGACAGGCTAAATGGCCGTAAGTCCTTGGGCTGAAGGGACACGTGTGGCGGGCACGCTCATTCCACAGCCTCCAGGCCGGGCGTGAGACAGGATCAATCACACAATGTATACGGCGTAGGGCAAATTGGAAACGCAGGGCTCCTTGTGATTATTCTTAAGAGTTTCAAGATGGCAACAGTGAAGCCTGGAGCCAAGTGTGGGGCCCTTGCCTGACCGCAGAGGCCACACATCTGTGAAGCAGGACCTGGTTGTAGACCTGCTTTTTGTCAGAACCATCACTCCTGTGCATTCTCTTAGCCCAGACCCCCTCAGAGCTGGGAAGCATGTCCTCCTGCTCAAATGTAAGCGCGTTCCTCAATCCAGCCCCCCCAGTAGGACTGAACTGCACATCAAAGGTGAGCTCTTTGTCAAAAATACCTGGTATGAGGGTGACCAATCTATTCTGCAAATGGGGAGCCCTCCACATTCATAGCAGACAGAGCCCATGCTGAGGAAAGAGCCCTGTGTGGAGAATCAGAGGTCTGGGCTCCGTCCTACATGGCCCACGACCCCCCACCCCCACCCCCACAGTGACTCTGGGGTCAACAAAGCCCATGCAGTTTCTGCTGTCTCCTGTAAAACCCAGTGCTTGGGTTCAGCAACATCAAGCCCCTTCCAGTTGCTTACCGGTGTCACTGTAAGGTGGCAGTGGACCAGGGTGAGTACAGTGACCCACCTGATTTTCAGAATCATTCCCTCTGTGATCAGACTGGGTGTTCCCTGAACCCCGCCTTTCAAGGAAGTCCATGCTAAGTCCCCAGAGATCTTGCAGTCTGTGTGTGGGACAAGGGAGCCCAAACTCCATTCCTCTACTTCTCTTTTTCCTCCTCTTTTCCCTCCTGCTGGCTCTAGAAAACCCCTGCCTTGCTCATTCCCCCTAGATACATGGGAGACTCATAAATACCCAGCTGTCTTAGAAACACTGAGTCCCCGGGCTGAGGGCTTTAACAGACGTGGACATGTGCTTTTGAAGGGTATCACATAGCTCACAGGCCCACGCTCCTCAGCCAGGGCCGAGCACGCCATAAACAAATGCATCGTCCAGCCAATTCCCATGGGTAGGGCAGGCAGGGCAGGGTGAGGCAGATTCTCTCCGGACTGTGCAAGGGAATGCACTGTTATGGTCCTATCCACCTGGCCTCAGAAGCACCTGCCTTTTAAAGTCTGGTGAGTTTATAGAGCAGATGAGCAGGGAGGCGAGGCAAGTCCATACAAGGAAGAGACAAACGAGCAGGAGGTTGGCTGTAGAGGACCAGCAGGCATGGTTTGGCCTTGAGCCTGACCAGAGTCTATCTCTATGCCTTCTTGCCCTGGTGCAGAGTGAATCCTCCCTCCTACACTTTCGAGCCCTGCCCTACCCTCCGACAAGCTTCTGAAATATGTTCCTGCCTTCTCCCCTCTCCTTTCTCTGCAGATGGACACCTTTTTCCTTCCCCACCCACCTTTCCTGTGCTCTGTGGGATTACTCCTTGCTGCAGGGAGGAAGAGAGTTCATACATGTTCTCTCATTTATTATTAACAGGAGTCATAACCACAAACACAAATCTAGTACCATCTGCCAAATATTGTTTTCAGTGCCGTCCATATTTTTACTTTGAATGACATCAGAAGAAATGGCAGAGTAAGGATCTCCAAAAACCGTCTTCTCCATAAAAAAAAATGAGAACTCTGGCAAAAAGGGTCAGAATAACCTTTTTCAGAATGCTGGAAATTAACCAGTTTTGCAGCAATCCAGCGAGGGCTTCTTCGAGAAAAATAGGTGAATCTCAGTAAGAATGGTGAGTTCTGTGGTGCTTTCACTTGCTCTACTCCTGTTCCCCCTCCCCAACTCTGTCATAGCCTTGAAAACCAACAGCCGGCAAACAGTGAAAATTTAGCAGCCTGGCAGCCCCCAAAAGGGACAGATGGGACCAGATCTCTTTCAAAGCCTCATTCCCAGAGAATTGTCATTATTTGATCTGTCTGGTGGTTTCCTGGAAGTCCCCACTTGCAAGGCTGTCTTTATTTGACCTGACGCTGAGCTCACTCAGTGGAAACAGTCTTTTTCCCAGGGGGCATTTGTCAAAAACAATGAGAAACAACTGTTTAATAGCATAGCTTCCTGAGGCAGTATGCAACAGTCAGGGCAAACAATAGGGTAGCCAAAAAACTAGAGAATGAGATGTCCATAGGTGGCTTTGAAAAGCTCCAACATATTCTGGAGAATTTAGGCCTTGTGCATGCAGAGCGCTGTATGGTGTATAAGGAAAGGCCTGAGAAGGCCCTAAGCTCTCACCCTGGGCTGATCTTGAGGCTGTGGGCAAGCAGAAAGTGAAGGCTAAAGCAGAAATGCAGCCTGCTTGGTGGAGTGCTTAGCTCTCTGCTTAGCACAGAGCCCCTCAGTAAAGACGGGGAGATGTATTATTCCAAGCATTTTATAAAATGTGATCTGATTACCAAAGTAACTGAGCAGAGACTTCAGTGGTCCCACATGACAAAGGAAACAGACTTTACAAAATTAATTAAGTCACTCAACAAACAATAACAAACAGCAACAAGAACAAACCCTAGGGAAAGGTGGGACTCTGATTTCCAGAGTTGCTCATTATATTGTTTAAATATTCCAGCTTTAAATTTAAATTTTAAGTTAAAAAAAAATCACAAGACATGCAAAGAAGTAAAACAGTATGGCCCATATATAAGGGGGATAAAACCAATCAATAGATCGTTAAGAAAGCCCAGATATTGGACTTACAGACTTTAAATCAGCTATTTTAGATATGTGCGAAGAACTAAAAAAAAGTCTAAACAACTAAAGATGAGAATGATGTCTCATGACAGAGATTATGAATAAAGAGATAGAAAGTATTGTAAAAGGACCTAATAGCGTGAGTCAGGCCCTGTGTTGCGCTCTGCACTGGGCATGGAGCCACTTAAAAAAAAATACTTTGGGGTGCCTGGGTGGCACAGTTGGTTAAATGTCCAGCTCTTGGTTTTGGCTCAGGTCATGATCTCAGGGTCATGAGATCAAGCCCCACATCGGGCTCCATGCTCAGCACAGAGTCTGCTTGAGATTCTCTCTCCATCTCCCTCTGCCCCTCCCACTTGTACTCTCTCTCTCTCTCTCAAATAAATAAATAAATTTTTAAAAAGAACACACACACACAAGAAAATAAACAAAAGTACCTAATAGAAATTCTGGAGTTGAGAACTGTAATAATTGAAATGGAAAATTCACTACAAGTGTTCAATAGCAGATCTGAGCAGGTGCAAAAAAGAATAAGTGAACTTGAAGAAAGATCAATTGAGATTAGCTAGTGTGAGGAATAGACAGGGAAAAAAAGAAGAAAAATGAACAGAGCCTCAGAGTCCTGTGGGATAGTATCAAAGGTACAATGGTGGTCCCAGAAGGACAGGAGAGAGAAAGGAGCAGGAAGCGGAAAAGCAGAAAAATATGGCTGAAAAGTTTCCAAATTTGATGAAAAATACTAATCTACAAATCCATGGTGCTTAATGAATTCTAGTAGGATAAATCCACACCTAGACGCGTGATGACCAAAACTGTTGAAAGATAAAGACACAGATTCTTGGAAGCAGCAAGAAATGACTTATCACGTACAAGCAATCTTACTAAGGTAGGATTTACAGCTGATATTTTTCCAGAAACCATGGGGGCCAGAAGGCAGCAGGATGACAAATAGAAATAGGAGGTCCATACTATTATCATCATCCCATCTCACAGATAAACAAAATGAGGCACAGAGAGTTTGAGTAACCTGACCGAGGTCACACAATTACCATGGCAGAGCAGCTAGAGTTCATATCCCTAAAATTCACCTTCTTGGTCACTACATTATACTGTTTACAACAACCCAGTAAGGAGGCTCTCATTCTTCAGGTGGTTCTCATTCTACTTGTGGGAAAACTGAGGCTCAGAGTGGCCTGCCCAAAGCTAACCTTCTCACAAGTTGAACACCCAAGTCTCAGATCCAGAGCCCCTTTTCTCTCCAGCCCACTCCCATACAGTATCCTCCACTGTACACACAAACACAACTCCTAAAACCTGCTCATCCAGGCAGACACAGTAAGAGGCCAACTTTTGACATGACGTGGTTTAGAAGAAGCTTGACCAGGACCTGGTTCAACAGAGACTTTTCAAGGTCCCATTCAGCCATAGAATGCTGGGGGCTCTGAGGACATAAATTGTCTAGTTTGGTTTTTCCCACCAACCCAAAGAGTTTTAGAAGAACTGTCATGCAAAGATCAACATCCGAGGTCAATTCTAATGCCTTCAGAATAAGAGTAGGGTCTTCCCTCATTGTCAGGAGAGGTTGTCTGTCTGAAAGCCCAAGTGAATCACATCCCCTGCCCCTGGGTTGGACAGAATGTTGTTTCTCTCTGGCTCTGGCTCTTTAGGCTAAGGCGGCAGACTGTCCCAGTACCCCACTTCCCGTATGGTTCATCCTCTCTTCCAGAACCTGGTGCAAGAACTGGAGCCATATGAAGGAACATCATGTTATGGACCCCAAGAATTTCAGGGGCTCCCTTTCCCATCCACATGAGCTAATGCTAGAGACCCAGGCCATAACCAGACTTCCCCACCTCCCCCATAGAACAGCAATGCTCTGACCCTGGGGGCTGGGGTCTTGGGGATTTCTTCAACCCACTGGATAAAAGTCCTCTATCAGAGTGGTAGGGGGAGACAGAGCACAGAGAAACCACTGTCGGGAGCATCAAGAACTTCTTTTACAAAAAGGGTGAAGACAGCCCTGCCGTTGATGCAAGTAACAAGTAAGTTAAATATTTTTTCCAACCCTGAAGTCACTAGTTCCCTTGGTTTTGTGTAAAAGAAGGTATTTTTTGAAATATATTAAAGTCTGCATCAACCAGCACTGGGTACACTGATACATTCTCAGCGATAACCCAGAAGCATCCCCTAATCATATAAGTTACCCCGACTATCAGAGAAAACCCGCATTAACTCAGGTTCAGGTTGGAGTTAAACATGCCTTCTGTTTTAGTTCTTTGAAACTGGCACAGTTAGATATAGTTCTGTGTAGTCATTCCCTTAACCAGAATACTTGCTTAACCAGAATACTCCGAACCCAGTCAAGCTTAATAGCTGAGTTCACCATATTATTTTTATAGATTTATTTTTGTTTATTAGAGAGAGAGAGAGAACGCAGAGGGGAGGAGCAGAGGGAGAGGGAGAGTCTTAAGCAGACTCCACGCTGAGTGCAGAGCCACACATGGGGCTCAGTCTCATGATCCCAAGATCATAACCTGTGCTGAAACCAAGAGTTGGACACTCAACTGACTGAGCCATGCAGGTGCCCCAAGTTCACCATATTTTTTAAGGAATAACCCACTTAAGTTTTTAGACCACTGAGTCTTCTGTTTATGACAGACATTTCTGAAATACAGAAAAATAGAAATACAAATATTAGAGTCACCATGAGCCATTTGCCGAGACAAAGGAGGCTGGAGGAACTTCCAACATCCTGATTATTGGTCCCAGATCATCACCCTGACACTACTATCTCCACTGATTTGATCCAGAGCACTTGTTTCTCTGATCCAGAGCCCCAGTAAAGGGGCTATAATCCATCAAGACCAAGCTCTAAGCCCTGAGCTTTGTGCAGCTGTAATGGAAGCCAGGGAAAGGCATGGAAGGATCAGAAAGGCAGAAGCAGGAAGGCTCAGAATCTCCACAGTTGTCACCGAGCTGTCACTGCCTCTCTCCTCCAAGCCCCTCACCTGTGACTAAGTGGCCCACACCGGGCCCATCTCTGATGTCCTTCCTTTTTAAGTTGCTCTTGAGGCTCAGTGTACCCAGTACCCCCAGACAAAGGGGCAGAAGCGAGGTCTGCCCACCTCAACAGGAGCCTGGGCAATCTTGAGTGACACAGGCAGATACCCGGCTTGATATTTCCCGAATGAGCATCTTGTTGGTGCTGGACATGTCTGAAATGACACCTGGGTCTGACGTGCCCCCACCCCGGCTGGGGTCATCAGGGGCCACAAAGGGGCTTGTGGTCTTCCATGGACAGCCTTGGGGCCCTAGAGCAGATGTTACCCCCAGGCTCAGGGCAGAAGACGCTGGCCTTGCTCATGTGCTAAGTTCAAGAGAGGGGACGGGGTTGGCCCATCCATTCTCGCGCCCTACGTTCAGCCACATCAGAGAGAAGCTGAGACTTCCAGATGTCCTGTGTGGGAATCCCACCCACTGGGTGCCCCCCATCCCACACAATGTGCTATCATTTCATAGGGGAGGAGAGGGAAGAGTGTCCCTGGGTCACTGAAGGGGAAATCTCCCCCAGAAAATCCACAGGCTGGCTTCCTCAGATGGGCAGCCTCCCACCACAGTCTGAGCTAAGATGGTTCTCACGCAAGCAGCGGTTTGTCGGGATGGAGCCCGCCGCTGATCTTGGGGGGCTGACAACACAAACACTACGTGTGCGAGAGGGGCTCAGCAGCCCGGAACTGCCAAATGGCGATGCTTTGGCCAGGCTCTGATGGGCCTTTTTCTCACGGCCCAGAGGCTTTTAACTCATGGATTGCGAGTAGTCGGGGAGGCAGCTGACTGTGGAATATACTTGAATCCAGTCAATTCTTTTCAGAGGGTTTTCAATGACAACCAAAATTGGCCCTTAAAGAATGAAACAGAAATGTTCCTTTGTCCAGAGGGAGACACACATGGAGACTTACGACATCGCACGAGCCATTCAGAAGCAGTGATTCAGGAGAATCTATAGCTAATAATATAACAAATAGAAGAGGGTTGCATTATGCTTTAAAATAGCACCGGAAGCTGTGAGAGAAAAGAGCAGCATTAATTCTGACATCACTGCTGGCAGTCAGACACCCCAGGTAACTCTGCTCAAAAGGAAAGTGATTTAAATATAGAAGCTCAAAGAGAAGGCTGTTTACCTCGCAGAACATTCACTGCTGCTAACCCAGGCTCATCTCCAGGGGTCAGCTCCTTCTCCATCATGGGAGCTGCAGCAAACCTGACACTGGGGGAGGGGAAAGGAGGGGAGGCCATAGGCTTCAGTGGCAATAAGATGATTTAGGTCAGACAGAAGAAAGCCTGCAACCCACTGAAAGCTATGTCTTTGGCAACACCTCCGGTACACTTCCAAAAGAAACCAGGCATCAATAATCATGATAATTGAAATATAGCCTGAAAGTGAAGAAACGAATGCACAAACTAGACACCATCTGAACTAGGAGTGGAGGTGTTTCCTACTGAGGGTCATGGACCCACAGGAAGTAGAAATCAATGGAGGGCCTCACACAAATAAAAAGCAACCCAATTTAATGTTAAGAAACATAAAATATTTTTTTTAAAAACCATTCAGCTACTTCCTAAAAACAGAGTAAAGAATATTAAACTGTACTCAATAAGCAGTAAGAATATCCTTCAATTTTAAAGTATGTCAAGTTACAAGAGAAATTAAGGGAGAAAAATGGAAGAGAAATTATGCCTGAAATTGTGTTTAAAACCAGCATGAATTTCTTTGTTCTGACTCCTTCCCCATCAAATCCAGATTTTTGGTCCTGCTGTTCACAGATCTTCTATGGCTTTCCTGACACTGATCAGCTAGAACAGCAGCTGACCAGAGGAGGTTTTGTCTGGCCACAGGTGTCCAAGGGTCTGATGAAATGACATGATGATCACCCACATTTGGCCCCTGAATGGAAGTTCTCTACCCTGCACTCAAATCCATCCATTTGGCCCACTCAGAAAAGCTCTCTATGGGGCATTTTAAGAGACCTGGAGCAGGGCTTCCCAAACTGGGTGAGCAACAGAATCTTCTGGAAGCTTTTGAAATACATCACTTGCTTCCAGGTCACACCCAGTGCATCAGGATGGGCCCGGATACTGACAGGAAACACAGCCCTAGATGTTGGTATGACTAGGCTTTCTCAACCTCGGCCCTATTGATATACTGAGGCCAGTTAATTCTATGCTGTGTGGGCTGTCCTGTAGAGGCAGGATGGTTAGCAGTATTCCTGGCCTCTATCCACTACCCACCAGTTACCCCTGCCAAACAGGTCTCCAGACCTTGCCCAACAAGTCCCAGGGGAGAACCACCTTCTGGTCCTTTGTTGACGCTGTTCCCTGCACCCCCCGAGAAATGAGTTGCTGAGCCTCAGTTACCCCATCTGCCTAATGGGCTCAATGCCCACAGGACTCTGTGCCCCCTTGACTCGGTCGGCCTTTGCTCCCTGAAGATCTCCTAGCCTCTTAGGAAAGCCCCTCATCCTGCTGAAATTTTGGTCTAAGCAGCAGAGAAAGATGTTTGTTTCAGCTCAGATTCGGGGTTTAGGGAAGGGAGGACCAGTCCACGGGGATACCACACCCACCCTCTCTTGGTGGAGCCTGCCAACCCTCTCGCTCAACTCATAGGCTGTCTCCCTCCTTTGCAGAGAAAAACTGTTCCTACTTCAGGCATTTTAACCCAGGCGAGACTTCAGAGATCTTCGAAGTCACTACTCAGAAAGGTGAGCCAGTGGGGGAAGGCAGGGAGGGTCAGGAAGAGTGATTCCTGGCCAGGCTGCTGAGCCAGAAAACCATTTGGCACAAAAGCCCTGACTTCTCTGCTTGCAGCGCAAAGCGGCTCCGGCCTGATGCTCTGCGCTCTGAGCCCGCAGCCCTGGGCGCCGGCCGTCCTGAGCTCTGGGTCCATCAGGCCTTGAGAGAGCCTGGAAGGAGAGGTTTCCGGGGAGGCCCCGCAATCGTCTTCCTGCCGAGCCCGAGGGAGGCCGGAGTGACGGGAAAATGCAACACTACCCCAACCCCCTGCGCTGGTCTTCGGGGCTGCTGGGGCAGAGGGTGCGGGGAGCTGATCCCCTCCGTCGCCTATCGGTCACCCCCGGGGGGAGTCAGGGCAGCCGCCCAGGGCTCTGGGAGCACGTGTGCCCCGGGGGCCTTCCGGGAAGCACCTCGGCGCGGTGCCGACCCTGCCCAGGGTGTGGGCACACACGCGCGCACACGCTCGCTCGGAGAGAGCCTCACGTGCCAGTGCACACGCGAGCACACTCGCTCTGGCACTCTGCACACATGTGGCGCGGGTGCACACACACGATCACGCACGCACGGGGCTCTGCAACAAGCCACACTTGCAGCGGCTGCTTGGCGTCCCAGGACAGACCACCCTCCGCCCGAGCCCGCCCTCGGCGCCCTGGCTCACAGGAAGCTTTCTGTTCCAGAAAGGTCTGCGGCCACGTGGCTCCGGCCTGCTGCCAGGTCTCTGCCCCGTGGGGAAGAACCTGCAGCTTAGCGCCTACCCCCCGCCGGGAGTGGGCAGGGGGTCTTGTTGCCATCCTGGCCCCCCCTTGCCCCCCCCCCGTGTGACTCTGAGTGAGGGGTTTCATCTCGGACCCTCAGCGTGCTCCCCAGGGAAATGGGCACAAGGACGCGCGGCACCGGCCCTCGGGCCGCCCAGAGGCCGCCGCTGAGCCGCGGTGTGGCACCCGCGCCCCTGTCCCGCAGAGTACAGCATCTCGGCCGCCGCCATCGCCATCTTCAGCCTCGGCTTCATCATCATGGGGACCAGCTGCGCGCTTCTGTCCTTCCGGAAGAAGCGGGATTACCTGCTGAGGCCGGCGTCCATGTTCTATGCCTTCGCAGGTAGCGTGGGGGGCCCTGCCCGTGCGGCCGGGCGGCGGAGCTGGGACCGGGGACCCGCGCGCGGCCCCGGGGAGGCTCTGGGCAGAGGGCCCTGAAGGTCCCGCTCGGCCCGCAGGCCTGTGCGTCTTCGTGTCGGTGGAGGTGACGCGGCAGTCGGTGAAGCGCATGATCGACAGCGAGCACACCGTGTGGATCGAGTACTACTACTCCTGGTCCTTCGCCTGCGCCTGCGCCGCCTTCGTCCTCCTCTTCCTCGGCGGCCTGGCCCTCCTGCTCTTCTCCCTGCCTCGAATGCCCCAGAACCCCTGGGAGTCCTGCATGGACGCCGAGCCCGAGCACTAGCCCTCCTGGAGCCCCAGCACACACAACCCCCCCCCCCCCCGGGGCTTTCCCCTCAGGAAGCCGAGCCCGGCCCAGAACGTTCTAGAGAGGAGGCGGGAGTTTTACCTCTCCCTGGTCCCACCTACCCCAGGACAGGTGCTGCTGCTTCCCTCTCTGAGCCCTTCTCTGGGCTGTGACAGGCTCCCCTGGGAATCCGACAAGTGGACATGATCCACACCTGCCCAGGGTGGGAAGGAGACAGCAGGGGTGGCAGGTGCACGGGTGTCTGGTGGGGACCCCCCCCTTCCCCTGGAGCTCCAGGTGGTCCTCGCTGAGCCAGTTGTCTTTGATAAGCTGGGGCCAGGTGTCCTCCGTGAGCCCTGTAGGGACGCCCTGTGCTCATATACCAGTTCTGGGTGTTGCCTGTGTCAATAGCCAACCCCTCCCTCCTTCTCTGGGACAAGATACACCCTTTCCACTGAACTGAACTTCCCCTCCTTGGTTTCCAGGACTCGTGAAGAGCATTTTTTAACTGGGTAGAATCCGACTGTGTTTGAAATAAAAGCTCTTTGAAAACTTACTTTTCCCTTGCACCTTGCATACAGATTGCTTGGATTCCTGACCTCGGGTGGCCCCGAAGGGGGAAGAAAAGCATGTGTCCCGGTCCCCCCCCCCCCGCCCTGCCACGTGTGTTGAGGACTTTTGTAGGGAGGTGTGGGGATGAGGTGGGGGGGTGATGGGGTAATGGGGTCCTATTTACCAATAAGACTTAGAGGTTCTGAATTCCAGCTTAGATCGCTGGGCCCTGGGATTTTCTTTGGGAGAAACCAGAGACCATCTGGCAAGGCAAGGGTGTTAAAAATAAGGAGGCGTTCTTTCCAGAGCCCCAGCATGCTGACCTCCAAGTGCTA
Source organism: Callorhinus ursinus (assembly GCF_003265705.2). Classification (NCBI taxonomy): domain Eukaryota; kingdom Metazoa; phylum Chordata; class Mammalia; order Carnivora; family Otariidae; genus Callorhinus; species Callorhinus ursinus. The sequence goes on from NW_027397112.1 coordinate 6,881,316, forward strand.
ACAGCACTCAAGCAGCGGCACCACATTGTCTTGATTTCAGATGCTGGATTTTTGTTGCAAGGAACATCAGGAAGCAGTGCTCAGCAGTTAGACACTTAGGGCGCCCCCCCCCGGGAGTGTCATAAATTACACTTTCTACCTTCCGCAACCCCGTTCTATTCACCCAGGCCTCAGAGATGGTAAGTCAGACGCGGGGGTAGCGCTCAGTCCTCTACAGCTGGGGTTGCAAACTACAGCCCGTGGGCCAAACCTGCCGCTGCCTGCTGTGATACAGTCCACAGGCTAAGAATGGTTTTTACTCTTCCAAATCGTTTTTAAAAATCAAAAGAAGAATATTTTATGATATTTGGAAAGTATTTCCATTTCAGTGTCCGTAAGTAAAGTTTCGCTGGAACTGTCAAAGAAAAAGTCACTCAAGGGCACCTGGGTGGCTCAGTCAGTTAAGCCCCTGCCTTCGGTCCCAGGGTCAGCTCCCTGCTCAGCAGGGAGCCCGTTTTCCCTCTGCCCCTCTGCCTCTCTCTCTCTCTCTGTCTCTCATGAATAAATAAATAAAATCTTAAAAAAAGAGAGAGAAAAAGTCACTCAAGTGGTGTAAGGGCATATTTTAATCAGTAATATACTCTTGCAATAGGGTATAAACTGTGACAGGCTCTTTGGCTCGCACTACCTGGCCCTTTATGGAAAAAATTTGCTGACCCCTGTTCTGGAGTAACCGTACACTCATCAGCCAGCTAATTCATCCTTCGATGTTCCCATCTGTGATGGGAGAGAAAAGAGACCCATTCGTTCTGCTTAGAACAATTTAAAGGGAAGAAGCATGAGTCTGGGGGCACCTGGGTGGGGGTCGTGGTGGGGCTTGTCCAGATGGCTCCATGTTGTCTCAGGGGTTTGGGCTGGGCTTGCAGGGGTGGCTGAGGAGCCTGGGGGACAGAGAGCCAGCCCAGCCTGCTTTCCAGCCAGGAGTGGTGCAAATGGCTGGCACACGATTGTGAAAGCAAAAGGGTCAAAGAGAGCAGGGTGACATAAATGTCAGGAAGCCAAAGCCGGGAGCTGCAGAGAAGGGAGGGGGGCAGGTGAGTCCTAGAGGAGGCTGCACAGCCCCACGTGGCCCTACAGCCACCGGCGGGCCACTGTCCCAAAGAGGCAGAGACAGAACCCGAGAGCAAGTGTGCTCCAGGTAGGAGAATGGGAAAACAGAAGTCTGGGCCAGCCACGGAGTTGGGGCCACGGTTTAGGAGTAGGAAGAAAGACAGACGACCTCATCCCAGAAACTCCATTCTGGAAGTCAGTGTTACCATTGTTTTTATTGTTATGATGACCTTTACCAGAATTAGACCAGTGTGCATCTTAGATTCCTACATGGGTGCCCGTGTTTTCGGCACCGAAGACCCCTTCTGAGTGGAATACCAACTGAACAGAATACATTTGGTTTCCCAGAACTTGAACTCTTTCGAGAGAGTCCTAGGTGCACCCGAAACTGCTTTGCACACAAAAGCATCTGAGGGTAGCTGCCAGAGAGCCACGCATTCTCGCATCTGCTCCAGCTTCTGCTGTGGAGAAAAATATGCCACAATAAAGCAAAACAGAGCCTGATGCCAAAAAGGAAACAGATCCACCAAACCAAGGAAGGAAAACATGTTTTTCTCCCCAGCCCACTGACCTATGCTTGCCAGGAAGGATGTCCAGAAGGGGCAGTTGGTCCAGCTTGCTCCGCTTGGGTCGGGCTCAGGATTCAGGGTGTCCACTGGACTTCAGTGCAGGGTTCAGCCAGGCCACGCTCTGAGGGCCCCAAAGCAAAGCAACCGCACAGGCCTTCTGACCCCTTGCTCAGGTGTGTGTGTGCATTTCACGACCATCGGATCAAGGTCTCACACACCTTCACTCTCTCGGCTCTTTAGAATTCACTGGATTCCATGACGAGCCAGGACTAACAGTTCGGTAATAAATATTTTTGAGTGTGTGATTTTTTTAAATCGCGGTAAAATATACATAGCATAAAATGTACCATCTTAACCATTTTTTTAAAGATTCATTTATTTATTTGAGAGAGAGATAGTGGGGAGGTGTAGAAGGAGAGGGAGAAGGAGAATCTCAAGCAGACTCCGTGCTGAGCGAGGAGCCTGACATGGGGCTCCATCTCACAACCCGGAGACCATGACCTGAGCCGAAGTCAAGAGTCGGACGCTTGACCAACTGAGCCACCCAGGTGCCCCACCATCTGAACCATCTCTAAGTGTGAAGGTCAATAAGATTAAGTACATTCACATTGTCATGCAACCCATCTCCAGAACTCTTCATCGTCCCAAACTGAAACTTTGCCCCCACTAAGCAACTCCCCACTCCCCCTCCCCAAGCCCCTGGCAACCACCATTCTCCTTTCCATCTCTGTGAATTTGGCTCGTCTAGGGACCTCACGGAAGTGGAATCATATAGTATTTGTCCTCTCCTGTCTGGTTTATCTCACTTAGCATAATGTCCTCGAGGTTCATCCATGTGGGAGCCTGTGTCAGAATCTCCTTCCTCTTTAAGGCTGAGTGATATTCCATTGTGTGACTGACTCTACCACGTTTTGCTTATCCATTCGTCCGTTGATGGACCCTTGGGTGGCTGCCACCTTCTGGCTCTTGCAACTAATATTGCCATGAACAAGGGTGTTCGAGTATATGTCTTTGCGACTCTGTTTGCAATTCTTTTGGATCTCTACCAAGTGTGACATTTTTAAGTCAAAACTATTGCAAAACATCCACGATGAACACAGTATCAAGAGCTGACTTAGACACAGGATTCAGATTATTGATTTTTCCTACTGTCACGCTCCTGTGACTTGGCATCACGGTGGAAAGCAGCCACAACCGTCCCCATGTACACGGGAGAAAACGGAAGCAGGCCTGCTGCTTTCCCAGTGTCTAACCAGGGCCCTTTACCAGTCAGTCCTCACCCGACCTCTGTCTAGTAACTGGGGCGCGGAGGGGGCGGGGTGAAAAGAGACATCTCACTCACCCTCTCTTTGGCTAACACATACAAGGTCCTGACCAAGCGGTTGGGTTCCCACTAATCCCTCCTTGAGACTGAAACTTTCAAGGATCTGCGTGTATCTCGATTTTTCCTGGCTGCCCCAATAAAGATGGATTTTCATCACATTCTACAGCAATATTTCCCCTGCCAGTGTGGCCTGTCCCATTTGGATCAAATATTTTATTTACAAATTCATTTCTAATTCATATCCTGCCCACTTTCAGAAAAGACCTGAAGGAGAGACAGGGACTAAGGACCCCGTGATGTGGAACACAGCTATTACCTGGTGCTGTGCAGGTTGGGAGGGAGCTGCCCACGGCCCCCTCTCACCCACATTTCATGGTGTCACTCCTTTGCAGCCACCGAGGCTATAAATCCATCCCCCCACGAGGCATGGCTCCTGCACGGTAAAGAAAGTTAACTGAGCTCATTGCCATTACCAGGGGCGATGCTCTCTTCCTTCGGCTGGAACATGAAAGACCTGACCTCTTGGAAATTGTCGATTTGGGTTTAGGCTTGCCTCTCTCTTCGCCCATAAAGTGGTCCTGGTAACCCCACGAAGATGGAGGAGGGGGGATTTGCAACCACTACCGGAGCGTCCTGGGCTCTGAGTTTAGGGAGCTCAGATATCAATTCCCAAGTCACTGCTTTACACTGCGGACGTCCTCCCCAGCCCACTCCGCCAGGATGATACGGTCGCAGCAGACACACGTGGCATTTCCCAGGGCCTGGGGGCCACCAAGTCCTAATGAGGCTAATGAACACAAGGATGTGGTCTACCTAGAAAGGCCCAGGAGGCAGGGAGGTGGCGACCTGTGATTCTCTCAAGGGGAAAACGAGACACAGCCACGGAGGCCAGCCCTGCCTCAGGGAGTGGCCACGGGACACCATGACAAAGGAGGCCAAGGGTGAGACGAGGGGGACAGCCGGCAGTTGTCACAAGAGGCGATGGCAATGACAGAAGCCGAGAGGCTCGCACGCCGGCTCCCCAGATCCGGGCAGCAGACTCTTGGCCGAGAAACGGGCTCCAGGAACTCCCCAGTGCCACCGTTGTGTGGGGTTCACAGAAGTGACATTTGCCGCTGCGGGAGGGCGCGGAAGTCTGGCTGAAAGAAGCTTCTCCTCTTCCTCACCTTCCTCGGAGAGGTAGAGGCTCCCTCAAGGCCAGGAAGACCCAGATCCATCCCTGCACCCAAGGGGCCTCCCCATGGCCTCCATGGCAAAGGCTCTGTTGACACACTTCACTCTTCCATTTCCCCATTCAAGGCCGGCTTTGCACATGGGCTGAAAGCCCCCGGAGCGCAGAGGCCGACTGGCCCGTCCACTGGCGCGTGGGGGGGCCCGTGCCCCCAGGAGGTGCCTTCAAGAAGGCAGAAGGACAATAAATTGCTCCGAGGAAAGCAACGCAGGTTTGTGAGTCGGGTAAAGAACACATGGGGTTGCCTGTCCACAGAGTATTCCATTTGAATCGATGAGGGCCCCGATACGGTTTCCCATGCGAAGGTATACCCTCAATTACCTACATCCTTGAGGCCCCACCATGTGCCAGGCCCGGGGCGTGATGGAGAGTTCTAGACTAGGTCAGCTGTGAACTTTCTCAGTTTCGTCACCGGCAAACTGGTGGACCAGCACGCATGGGATACTAGCTCATCGCTCGGTCCCCCCAGTTCTACTGTCCTCTGGGTCCTCTTAGACATGGAGATAGACTAAATGGTCCCATGCCTCAGGAATCATGATTTACACATTTTAAAAATCACTGTGAAATACATTTGAGGGGTGCCTGGGTGGCTCAGTCGGTTGGGCATCTGCCTTCAGCTGGGGTCATGATCCCGGGGATCCTGGGATCGAGCCCCAGGTCGGGCTCCCTGCTCAGTGGGGAGTCTGCTTCGCCCTCTCCTTCTGCCCCTCCCCTCACCCGTGCTCTCTCTCAAATAGATAAAATCTTTTCTTAAAAATTAAATAAATAAATAAATAAATAAATAAATAAATAAATAAATAAATAAAACGTTTGGGAACCTTCCCATTAGATGATCTTTAAGATTCCTTCTAGCTACACTCAGTGAGGCAAATCCTGCATTCATAACTGGTACAAGTTCAAGGAAGAAAGCAAGCTCTCCTCAAAATAAAGTTTACCTTGGGGGCGCCTGGCTGGCTCAGTCAGTAGAGCACGTGACTCTTAATCTCAGGGTCGTGAGTTCAAGCCCCATGTTGAGTGTAGAGTTTACTTTTAAAAAAAAATTAAAATTACGTTTACATTGCTTATCTTATGGATGGCCAAGGGAAGGATTTTGAGGAAGGAAGTGGTACAATGAAGGCAAACAGAGGCACAGATGAGAGAGGTCTGCCTGGAAGGAGACAGCCAGAAAGCGTTAGGACAGTAAGCGTCCCTCCTTCTGGGATCACCACCCGACCTTCCGCGTCCTATCAGCTCACACGTGTCCCAGAATAATTTTTCGCCGCCGCAGACTGACTTTGCACCCCTTTCCACAGCCATACAGTCTGTCTTCCACCCCCTCTGCCACCAGAACCGCTCCCCTGGGGGCCACCGACGGCCTCACCATTACCAACCACATTCTAGTAGAACTTTCAGTAGCATTTTGTACTTCGGGCCTCTGTTCCTTCCAAACATTCCCCGGATTTCCTCTTTGTCCTTTCTCTTTACAGGGCTCCTGCTTTTTGCACCTGCCCCTTATGCTTGGGGGTCTCCAAGTCTCCCATCTTCAGCCTCCTCGTCCCACATCATAGTTGCTGAGAAATGTCACTCTTTCCCAGGCCCTCCGCTCCCTGGGAGCCCATCCCAGCCTGCACCCCACGTCCCCACCTGCACCCCAGGTGCTCCAGAGTGCCCCAGACACATACGTCCAGACCCGACCGCTCACCTCTTGCCCGAACCTACCCTTCGTCCTTTGTTGCTTCTGTTTGATGGTGCCTTCCCTACCCATTCGGCCAAGCCGAGCGCGGCTGGGTTTCTCTGCCTGACTCCCAGCTTGCTCCCCAAGCCACGTGTCACACATGCTCCTCCCGAGACAGCTCCCAAATCCGCACCCTCGTCTTGCTCCCCTGCCGCTGCCACCCAGTGTCCCACCGGCCACCAAGAGAGAGTTTTCCAGACCCATCAAGCCCGTCTCCGTCTCTCACACAGAGGATGTCCTTCGCTTAAACGAATTATGTGCTGACTGAGTGTATTTATCTCCTTTTGATGCTGTAACAAATCACACAAACTCAGTGGCTAAAAATAACACAAATTTATTCTCTTCCAGCTCTGGGGGGCAGAAGTCTGAAAGGCTTCTTGCAAGGCTAGAATCCAGGTGCGGGCAGGGATGGCTCCTTCCGGCGGCTCCGGGAGAGGGGGGGGCGGGGGGGAACGTCCAGCCCCTAGAGGCCACCCACCTTCCCCGGCTGGCGCGTCATTCCGACCCCTGCTTCGGCCATCACATCTGCCTCTCCGACTTTGGCCCCCCTGCCTGCCTCTTCTTAGGACCTTTGGGGTTGCCCTGGGCCCGTCCAGATAATCCAAGGTAATCTCCCTATCTCAAGATCCTTAACTTAAATCACATTGGCAAGGTCTCTTTTTTCCATAAAATTCACAGGTCCCAGGGATTAGGAGGTGGGCACGGGGTCCCAGGTCGTGAGGATTCAGAGGTGGACGTCTTTGGGGGAACCATTACTCCATCTACGCCACCGAGTATCTACTACACGGCGTGCGGGGCCCGGTGTTAGAGCAGGACCTGCCTTTCAGGCGCGGCCGGTTCTGGGGTGCAGGAGTTACAACCCAAGAGCCACGGGGTCTGGGCGGGTGTTGGCAGCACAGAGGGGCATGGCGCCTGCCCCCTTCCTGACCCCGCTGCGGCCCTACTTACTCCACGGGCCAGCTCGAGGTGACGCGCTCTCCGACCCCTCATGCAAAAGTTCAGGCTTCCCTCCTTCTGTGCCCTTGACGCTGTGCTCGCTCACGGCCCCACCACTTACCCCATTCTGAGCAATTCGTCGTGTCTGCAGGCCTTGCCGGGTTAGAGACTCTCGGAAGGGCAGGGCCCTATTTTCTTCAGGATGAGCCCAGCAGCGAGAAGCTTCCCCACAGCAGTCCTCCCTCCAAGCCCTCCGCACAGCGCCCCGCTGGCTAACGGGCAGGGGCCGGAAGGCGGCCGGGGAGGATGGGCAGGGAGGAATCAGGGGGTGCAGTCAGAAGGCCTCCCGAGGTAAGAGAGGGGCTTGAAAGACCTGGGGCTCCCTGGCCTTGGGCGTCGGCAGCCAGAGCGGCCTGTCCCCGCGCTCGGCCTGAGGGGGACTAAGGAGACCCAGGCGGCCGGGCCGGGGCTGCGGGCCAAGAGCGCACCAGCGCACGGCCTGGGAGAACACGCACGTTTCCAGAAGCGCTTTGCTGAAAGGCTGAAAACTACTTTCATTACGCTGGATCCCACTTTTTTTTTTTTCCAAAATAGTCTCCTCTTCCGTCCACCCTGTTAGCAGAAGCGAACCCAGTAGGAATGATGGGGGTCCTCAGAGGCCTCCAGGGTCACCCTGGGGAGGAGGTTTGATTCATCAGCGAGAGCCTGTGGGCTTACCCACCTTCCAACGGTTCCTCGTTACTTTTGTCTCAGGTTACGTAACCGGCTCTCAGCCTGGTCAGGAAGCTAAAAGGATTGAATCCTCAAAACTTGCCCTTAGAAGAGCCTCCGCCAAGGGCCCCCACTCCTGTTCAGCTTTGTAAAAACACGGACACGTCTAGATTCCAAACGGATGAAAGCCCTGACCAGCAGGTGGGTTGGAAGAACAGGCCCAAAGCCACCCACTCCCTGACTTCAGCCCCTTCCCTCGCGGCTCCCCTGTGTCTTCTGTACATAAAGGGGACAAAATCCGAAAGACTAATTAGAACATTTCCGAGTTCCCCTTGCAAGGTCTCCGAACTGCCAGGCACTCCGCTCATATCCAGAGGGCTCGTCATCAGATGCCTCAGATTCACATTTCTGTTCAATTAGCGAGCGAACGGCATCACACCTCCTCCTCCTCCTCCGGCTTCCTTTGCAGGGGAGCCCAGAGCCCGCCAGCCATGCCCACCTTCCGGAGTCCTCTGCTGGCTCCTCTGAGCACCTCAGCAGAGCCACGTTCTTCTCCGGGATTAGCAGCACAGTTTCCCGAAACAGTGGCTCAAATCAATTTGCAGGGCACCAGTTTTAATGAGCTAAGAGTGGGATAATACCACGGATTTTGCAAGCTGCAGCTTCTGTTCAATTTAACTACCTCCCTCTGTGGATTTACAATCAACCAGAGCTGGCTTCAGACAAAAGGGCATTTCATCACTTTCCCCAAACTCTGCATGGTAGGTATATGCCTACAGACTGGGGCAAGCTAAAGCAGGCAGCAGCCGTCCAAATGGACAGAACCATGGGGAAGCTGTCAAACTAAGGGTTCCAACAGTCATACCTGGTAAGACACAAAATACCGGTGAATGCTAATGCTTTGTCACTGCTCGGGGAGCTGTGTGGAGTGGGTGGGGACAGCTCACTCCTCCTGCACCCCAGGCCATCACTCCGGGCCCAGCCGCCACCTGGCCGTGCTGAATTGGCAAAGGACGTCAGCAGGGAAGGGAGAGTGCCTTGAAGTTCTTCTCTAATCCAAGCCTGTGAGCCGGCCAGTTCCGCGAGCGTTCGTGGGCCTGCTGTGTAAAAGGCACAGGACACAAACTCATAACCCCCTACCTGTAAAACACACCCTGTGATAGCAGAGGTAGAAGGCTCAGCTGCATGCAGAGAGAAAAAGGGGCTAAATCCAACTGCTGGAGTTTACACAGTCTTGAACAACAAGCAGAGCTTCCCAGAGGAGACCTGGGCTGGAGGCAAGAGTGCTGAAGGCATGCAGGAAGTCGAGGGCTCGTGAGGGGGTGGGGGGTGGCAAGTGGTCTGATTTAGTCTGCTGTATACGGTGCTTGGGAACAAAACTTGGAGGATGGGGTGGGGAGGGGGGGTGCCTCCAAAGTCCAGTGAAGAAACTCAGGTTGTGATGGGAAACCACCAGAAAGAGAGTGGCATGAACAGATCTGTTTCAGCAAAGTAATTCTGGCTGCAATGGGCAGGAGGAACTGGGGCAACGGGGTTCTTCAAACCTGAAGAAAAGGACTTCCATCCACCAGGGGGGTGGTTCGTTTGGACAACGCTGTGTGAGGCGAGCAGCAAAGTCCATTTCAGACTGAGAGAACTTCAGCTGCTTAAAACCGCCCACGCGGGTGTTTGGATCCCGCAGTCCAAGTTAGGTGCAAACAAGTCTCCCTTCCAGCACCAAGCCTCCACTAAGCCAACTTCCTCTCCTTCTTTGTGCTTGACCTCTGCTCCATAGGCAATGCTCCCACCTTGCAGTTTTGATGAAATTGCATTTTCCCACTAACTTTTACACTAATATCATTCTCAGAAAAATGCTCCTAAGAACACCGAAGTGACACAGGGATTAAAACCTGAGAATCTTATTTGCATTTTCCCACTAAGGATGAGGACCAGCTTACTCCATCTAGAGCAGACGGGAGCTCAGGGAGCCCTCCAAATCCAGTTTGAAAGAGTTCCTCTTTCCAAAATTCCCGAGATGATTTGTGTCATATCGTATCAGTTCAACTCAAAGAAAGCAAGACACCTAGCTTAAAAACTGATTCGCTGCAATGAGTAAGGAATATAAAATGTCCTTAGGAGAGGCTAAGGGTCCTTACCACTGACGTTAACAAACTTCTAAGACAGTGTATTCAAGTTAGATTTATGGTGCCACGCTAATAGGATATTAAAAATAAAATGGCCAGGGCACACAAAGCATTCTGTGACCTGCTAATGCTTCTCAAAATCGCATCATGACAGATGCAAAGAATTACTGCCCCAGCAAAAAGAAGACCCTGACTCAGGGTGATTTTCTGCACAGCCAGCATTTTGGGGTTCAGGGGATAGTTGAATTAATGCGTGTCACACCACTGTGTCGTGTATTATTCGTACACCCATATAGTATATTGACATAGACTAGGTTTATGTGTTCTGAAATTAACTCTGGGCTGCACAAACCCAGCATTAACAGGCGACTTTGGTGACTTTTCCCAATTCCTTAGATCTGCGCTGAATGGCAACTTCTGAGAAGGGTACATTTTCTCGCTGCCCACTTGCAGGTCACACCTTAAGCCCCCATAAAGAAAGGCCTTTGCTACCGCTGGGGTTCAGAGATTTAAGTCAAGTCACAAATTTCCAGAAAACTAGTCAGAATTTTACAAATGAACACTTAGTTTCACAGCTAGTATTGTGAATAAAGTCGAGGTGCTGTGCCTTAACTTCTGTCAGATCTTGGATCATAAAAGTAAAAGGAAGCAGAGAATTGTGGTTCACGCATAATAAACCAATCTCCAAATTATTAAAAAGGCATTTTATTATAAATACATTTTAGTTGTAGCAGTAAAATACATTTTGTGTTACCATGAATCTTTTAAGACAAAAGAACTTCACTGAGACAATGATCACAATGTAAGAAGTGTAGACCCCGCACCCCCCCCAAAAATGGAAAAGTTGTTCGAAGGAACCAAAGCGGCTAAAGTAATTCCAAAACCTGGTTAAAAAAAAAAAAAAATGACCAAAAAAAAGGAAGAAAATAAAGACCCTGGAGAGTGGCTTTGGGGGTATTTTATGGTACAAAGTCATTTTTACTTTGAAGGATAAACTCTTTAGGTATTAGAACCTCTCAGATGAGGTATCATTCACTGTGAAGAAAAAAATAATCATTATAATTTTGCCAGAAATTAACATTATTAGATGGCTGCACAACTGGGCCTGAAGAGGTGGAGACAGATCATCTCAGTTTTATAAAAGCCTCCCTTTGGAAGACTTGCCAAAGTAAGACCCCGTACGGATTTGCTAAGTAACTGATTGTATGAAGTTAGCTGAACAAGTTTAGATAAGAACTGTATTTTTGAAGCAACACACACACACACACACACACACACACACACACAAAAAAAAAAACCTGTCACTAATAACAGGACCCATTCCAAAATGCAAAACCCATTACCTTTATAATTGAGAGGAGAGGTATTTTCATCACCATATTTACCTAGGATACAACTACTACATATAACCAGTACCTTCATGGGTTCCAAAGAATCAGGTCAGACGACGGGCACAGAAAAAGTGGATACAGTACAGTGTATACATGGATTGACAGGAAGCAGGCATGGTCTGGATCTCTAGAAATCCAAGACCCTTCCTCTGGATGGGAGGGGAGGACTAGGAAACATTCTCAGGTGGAACCCACACGTTGGGACTGCAACCTGTGAGCTACTGAAAGACAGAGAGAGGTCTTTGTATACAAGGCATCGTGCAAAGCCAAATGTAAATCAACCAAAGCTCCCTGTGGGTTGGAAATGGACAAAGGAACCTGTGCCGAACATGGAAACAATCCCCGAGGAAGGGTAATCAAGCCTTTCAAGGAGGAAGTGCTGTGTCTGAAGAATTCCAAAGCTGTGCATTCTCTGATGCTTATCATGGGTACTTCTACACCTAAGTCATTCTAGAATCTATTGCCTTCAAAATATTTTTTTCTCCTTCTAATATCTCAGTAAATTCAAAGCCAAACTAAAAACCAGAGGCAGAGCCCAATACCCCTCAAGCTGCAGTCTGGGGGAACATTACCAACAATGACAGTAATATATAAATTTTAAAACATCCAAAGACTTTCTCAGTTTCTTTCTCAAAAATACCTTGCTCATACATGTGCACCTATGGTTTATGAGTAACTCATGCTGTCTAGGTGGTGGATTCCTCTAGACTGTTTCTGCAAACATATACAGATTTAAGTAGGAAAGGAATTAGAGACAATGATCAATTTTCTGCCATAAACAACACTTCAGGCTCCCCTAACACTTGCTGGCATGGCAGAGAAGCCAACGTAACTTTGTTAACCTGAGAAACAAATCATTTGAAAAGCAAATCCTTTGCCTTCATCCCCACCACCCCCCCCCCCCCCCCCCCCCCCCCCAAAAAGCCGCAAAAACTACAAACACATTATTTGAGGATTACCTATTGTTTTCAAAGCTCCATGTCACTGCCATCTTAGGACCAGGCCTCCTGTACTTAGTGCCACGATAAATGCGAAGTGCATTCTCGTGACAGTCCGATGGCTCCCTCTCACAATTTTCATCTCCACGTGTAGGGACCGAGACCAACTCTAAGCACACCAAATGCACAGCTTCCAAAACAAAGCCCAGGTTGCAGTGTACACAAAACCAATCTCACCCTAGAAAGGAGTGAGCTCCTGCACCTTAACGTGGGAGAGTAGCACAGACCTTAATGGGGGATGGCGGCAGCCAATCCGGAGGCTCTCGTCACTCCAGAGATCTTTCTCCACGAATGTTCCACTCATGGCATCGTAACTATTAAAATTTCTCACGGGGTAAGTTGTTTACACTGAGTAAAGAAATGCATGGTTGGAAAGACCTTCGGACTTTCTCTAGACCAGCAGTTCTCAAAGTGTGGCTCCTGAGCCAGCAGCATCAGCATCACCTGAGAGCTTGTTGCAAATGCAAAGGATCAAGCTTCAGCCTGGGATCAGAAACTCTAGGGCGGGGTCCAGCGATCTGCGTTTCAACAAGACCACCAGGTAATTCCGATGCTGGCTAAAGTTTGCCTACCCTGCTCAAACCTCTAAAATCTTAAAATAGGGCAGATCTTTGAACAGATACTACTGGGTGACTTCTGTGTTGAAGCTATGTAATTTGCTACCCCTCCCTTCCCCTTTACTTCTCAAACATCAAAAGAAGTTATTAATGAAAGAATTCATTTGAAAAAAACCAAGTGTTTTTTAAAAGTAATATTGATTTCCCCTCCTAGACATAGTTCTAAGGCAGGCAGTCACATGCTAGGATGCAAAATAAAATGCAGAAGAGGCCTCCTATATGAGGTGTAGAAATAGCTAAAAAGACACCCCAAGAACATAATGAAAGTTCCATAATATTGTTTAATGAACTCATAGAATTATATAAAACTTACTATGCTTTATGCTTAATATTTGTATCAAAATAAAATCTCTGTGGAACAAATTGCAAATAAAATCTGGTCTAATGCTGATTACTAAAACCATACGTGTATGAATGTCTCTGGGTTTCCTTCACGCTCCAGTTTTAGAAGCTTTAGACAACTGTATTAACTGGGTTTAGGATTTAACTGCAGCTCACATTACTAAGTCTAGATTTTTCTCCCTTCAAAAAAATTTAGAAACTCCTGTGACTGTTTCCTTAAAGTTTATTCCAAAGTAGATATTTTCCATCATTTCAAAAATTTCAAATGTTACATTAAAAATGTCTTATTTTTAATGTTTGATACTCTAGTTTAAAGTAGTAACAATACATTTTCTGAATGTCTTATAAGAATGTTAAACGTAAGAGTCACTCCTTTTAACAATGGTCTTGCAATTGCTAATTAAACAGATGTATGAAAGTAGTAAGTGTGAATTTAGCAGCTTTACAGTAAAATCTCAGCAAATAAATACCCAACTTCAAGTAGAAGGGAAATGTGAGACACCTAATATAATGAGAAGTGTGAAGACTAGCATGCCACTTACTCTTTCATGATGATATCTTTATAATATGACAGACATTGCTACATGAGATTTTGAACAAGAAATCATAGAACATTATCCATTATTTCTAATTGCTGGGTAGTTTGTGGATCAGATGACAAAGAGGGGAAAGCAAAATCAGATTAACACATTTACTTCCGAGATTTAGGAAGACACATAGGGTGGTGGTAGAAATTAAGGATTTTTGTTATGTTCTGGGGGTGGCTTGCAAGAAATAATGTCTGGTAAATCATAAAGGACAAATTATTACCTTTGTGGAGCTAAGGGAAAAAAAAAGGATGGTAGCCTAAATTACATTTTAAGGCAGCAATCTGTATCTTTCAATATATTTAAAGTTTTAATCTTGTATTTTTATACTTTTTCTGGGATTCCCTTTTTAGAGACAACTTTGATATGAAACAATGCTATCTATCAGGTGTCTCTTTTTAAATGACTATTTCAGCAAATCTGATTTTCCTAACAATAGCTGAAATCTAAAATTTAGCTTGAAATTGTTTTTTCAGGCCCCTGGTTCTTAGGCAAGGGGGGCTCTCTCTAGCCAAGGTAGCTAGAGATACATTCTTCTATGTTTATAGTTTTGCTCTTGACATGTATATACATGAAAAATATTAAACATGTCAGGTAACTACACTAGAGCAAGATAATATTATATATTAATCATCTCAAAGTGAGGAAATTCAGTTAGCTTTCTCAGCAATTTCAATGCCTCCATAAACAAGGAAACTATTTTCGCAAATAGGTCTTGGAGATTGCTATGTTTAATTAGGTAATGCTTATTCAGTGGGAATTCTGCTTCTTTTACTTATTCTGCAATTCTTTGAACTGAAAAGACCAATTGATGTTTACACTGAACCTGAACTTATTCTAGAATCTCTCATGAAAAAAACCACACAAAGCAGTTTGTTATTTCATATATACAGAATGACCTGGATAGAAAGCCTATCTGTCTGAGGAAAGGAAAATTAAGGTCATGTTAGTTTAAATAGTCAATAATTAACTACTGATTAATCAAAAACAAAGCTCGGCTATAACAATTTGGTAAAGTGTGTGCCAAAATGGCAGCCAAAACCCCTTTTGAAAACACACCAGAAAATATCCATGTTACACTGAATGAGGTTCTTCAAATCTTAACAAAAATTCATTTTTAGATCAGGAGAAAAACCTTTAGCATAGATACTCTACAAATGCTATCACCCAAAAGAATTTCTTTAAGATAAAAAAAGAAAATCTCAAGTAGCACTGAAATTAAAAAGTGAGATGAATAAAAAAAAATAGTTCTGGCAAGAAAAAGGAAAAACCTCAGAGTGATACGAAGAACAAAGAAGTAGAAAGACATCGTGTGAACAATTAACTTCATGTAAAAGAAATCTGTTCTGGAAGAAAAGGAAGCTGGTAATACTTGGTATTATCCAAGAGCTAACATCAAAGTTCCTTTAAAAAAAAAAAAAAAAAAGCAGTCTCAACTTTAAGGTTGAACCCAGGACGTAAGTTGTTTTCTAAGTCTGCTTTGTGGGTATTTGCTGATACTACCCAAGTAATACCCAGACAGCATGAACGGTCCTCAAAAGCCAGGCCTCATTTCAAGAGAAACTTAAGTGATTCCTGCAGTGATTCCTGCAGTAAGACTTGCTCAGAACCATTATTTATGGTTGGAAAGATGGCACCGAGTAATGCTGAGGAAGAGTGTGTCAGAACACACATTCGAAGCAGAATCTAAAAAGGTAGTGGATGAAGACAATATCTGAATTCCCGACCGGCTGCAGGAACAGTAAGGGAATGAGGGACACTCAGACACAGCAGAGCAGGGGACTGATAGGTAGCTATTATTTCTAGGTTTTTTTGGAAATAACTGCTTAGAACAGGGCTGTCACAACAACTTAGCAGCTTCCTTATCCAGAGCTTCCAGCATCGGTATATACATACAAAGTGGTGGGGTGTACACTTGACCTCTTTAAATATAAATACAAATAATTCCAAACTGATTTTTTAAAGATTCAAGTATGGAAAACAGAAAATCAGGCAATCACTCCACGACAAGGGATTAGCTGAAAGCCCTGACAAGCCGGTTCTGTCTACCTAGTCTCAAAAGCTCTTGAACATGTGTGCTGTGGGGGAGGGGAATCATCACAGCTGAAAAGACTATTTTTCACAGACATCCTCACATCAGAGAGATCTAATTTTCATGTGGGCTCTGTCTTGAGTTCCGTCATAGAGTCGGAAATACATAGCTATGTGGCAAAAAATTTTCTTTCCTTGTGACTAAAGTTATGTTGAGCAAAATCTGACCTAGTTAAATGTGGCGGTCTGACATACAGAGAAAACGTGGTGCTGGAACTTGCCGGCTCTGTTTTCCACCTGTGATTTATACTAACCATTACCACGTCTGCAGTCGACAGGTCTCCATCTGCTGCCTCACACGGAGACTCATGGCCCCTAACAGAAAGCCACAGGCAAATGACGGGCACCCACTCTGAGCAGAAAGAACGGAAGAATAGAGGCACTCTTTCTTTGTCCCACAGGCTCGCTAACCTTGAACTAAATTGT
>NW_027397112.1:6897564-6933237 GCF_003265705.2 Callorhinus ursinus
ACTCCTGCTACTTTTCAACCCCATTTAAAAAATGTACTGTGAATATAGGATGGCCTATTCAAAAGTAGTCCTCCAAAAAACTATTTTTGAATGGATCATCAGGATCCATTGGTTCATTAGCAATGTTTTCCAACCTTATCTTATTTAAAAAAAAAAAAAGTTATATTGTAGTTTCAAGATATCTCTGAAGTATAAAAGTATACTACCAAATCAGGAAAACAATAAGGACATGCATTGTTTCAAATGTGTTACAAGACTACAAGTTTTAAGAGGGTAAATGTTTTCCTTTGGATTTTACCAAAGTTCATTCAAAACAATTTTTAGACTGTAGAATATTAAGATAGCTATTTAAATTTTATATTTTTATACAAGTTCAGTGGGGTTATTTTTATAAGAATCAAAAGACATGAAAAACAAGGGTAGTTTTTTGCCCCAGATTTTGATGAATTTTGATACATCTTGGACAAACATATTTCTTTTTAATGATGTTCCTCAAACAAAAGAGCAAAATATTTGAATTGCCATATATAATGTCACATTTTAATGTAAACATCAAATAAGGTACCAAAATTTTTACTGGAGGGAAAAAAAAAAAAAAAACAAACCTTAAAGCGGCACAATTCTTTATACCACTGGAGGGGGTAAGGGAAAGCCAGATTACAAACATTTACACATGCATAGTGAGAAAAAAAGGATTTTACTAAATTCACGCATTTTTAAAATAGTTATCAAGTCTACTAAGCACCAACAATCCTAAAAATTTTTCAGCTTCATGATTTGTTTAAAAAAAAACACACACACTATCAAATTAACGTTAAAAACAAGCTTGAAGTATAGCTTGTCCAAAAAATTAACTAAATATGCCAATGTTTTTTCATGTTACAAAAAACAGTGGCATACAAAATACACCTGCAAAGAATGCCTTTAACTCTATCCTACAGTGGATGGAGATTACAACAGCACATCATACATAGTCTAAAACTATAAAAGTTTTAGAATGCAGCATCTTGTCACAAAAAAAAAGCTGATAAAACTTAAAGTATTTAGAAGATGCTGCCCCTTTATTTTAAAAAATTTTAAATGAATTTAAGCAAAAATAACATACATTTGTACATCAACTGGCCATTTCTGGTACAGAAACCCAGCATATGGTAATATTATTGAATAAATGTAAATGCTACTTACAATTTTTTTTCTTTTTAAATACATTTTAGACAAAGTTTTTTTTTCTCTTTTTTTTTATAGTTGCACAATTAACCTCTTAGCTGCTAGCTTGATGCAAACATATGTAACAATACACAAATTTAAAAATATTTTTTATTCTACATAAAAGCTGTCAAAAGACTCACGTCAAAAATGCAAAATAATGGAATATACTTTTAAAAAATTAGTTGCAAGTCTAGCAGCAAAGCAATTAAGTGAGAAAGTATTTAATATTAAAACAAAGGGAACTGTGCATCTATAGATGAAGTCCAACTATCTTAACTCTACTGATACAAACAGAAATTAAAACATTCTCCCTTGAGGGAAAAAAAAAGTGATTATTTAAAATAGGAGTAAAAGCCATTGCTGCCTGATGAGCTCCCCAGGCTAAGTTCCTGGAATAGAGACAGGGGGTCGCTACTCTTCTTGGCCTGCTCAGGCTGGGGCCTGGGCTTGGGAGGGGCCCGTAAAGCGCTGGCATAGGACATGGTGGGCTTGCTGCCCCCAGAGCCCTGCTGGCTACTGCTGTTGGCCGACTCCACGATCTGCTTGTTGGGCATGAGAGGGGGGAACTGGCCGAGATGCTGCAGCACATTATAGTTGAAGGAACTGGACACCTCGAGGTTCTCAGACTTCAGCTGATCCTCAGGGGCTTTGACGGTCTTGGGTGGAACTAAAAGCAGAGAACAGTAATACGATTTAAGGGCACGCCCAGCAACATTTGTCCATTTGGTCAGCTCAGGGTCTCACAACTGGTTCCCATCTCCAGGAACTCAGTGATAGTATAGCCCACGAGGACAGACCACTTCTGCCACAGAATGTTGAAATCACAACACATCGAGGGGCGCCTGGGTGGCTCACTCGTTGAGCATCTGCCTTCGGCTCAGGTCATGATCCCAGGGTCCTGGGATCAAGCCCCACATCAGGCTCCCTGCTCAGCACAGAGCCTGCTTCTCCCTCTCTCACTCCCCCTGCTTGGGTTCCTGCTCTCACCATCCCTCTCTCTGTCAAATAAATAAAATCTTAAAAAAAAAAAAAGAAATCACAACACATCTTATCAAATGTCTCAATCTCATTAATAACACTTACAAAAGAATTAACTATGTAAACTGGAATAGCTAACATATAAAACTAAAGGTCAAAGACGACGGTTTGCTTCAAAAAACTAATTTTATATGTGTACGCTGTGGTATTTATTATATAACTGCTCAACTTTGAAAGTGGGAACATACATGTTCTTTTTTAAATAGAAAGGAGCTGTATACGCAGACTTCTGGTCAAACAGATCTTATGATTAACCTAAGTAATAGTAACATTGGATTCCATTTCTTAAAAATGCTTCCTTTTCTTGTAATACATAAGTAAACACAGAATATGGTGGAAGAAAAACGGCTATGAATTTTTCTTCACATTTCCTGTAATGTAATTTGCCTGACTCTTAACATCCTTTAAGATTCAACTTCACTTTTCCCAATTTTATTGTCCACTAAACCATGACTTGTTTTCAAACACTGTTTTTTTTCAATCTTTTCAATGTTTAACTAAAATGGGGGGAGGAAAAATAATTTTCCCTCTACTCTTGTAGGTTCTTGGCTGAGACACCCCCCCCATAGTAAGACAGATTAACAAGAGAAAAACAGCAGAAGTTTAATAAACATGCACACTTTCTGTATACATGAGGGAGATCCAGGAAACCTGAGTGACACACCGAAATGGTCCAAGCCAGCAACTAAAATAACATCTCCAGCTAAAGGCAAAAGAAGATGTTGGGGGTAGAGGGCAGTTATGCAAGGTTACCAGGAAAAGCACAGTGAACAAGGGTAAGGTTGTTATACAGGGTTAAGTTAACTTAAGGGTAAACTGTTGTCTTCTCCATGGATAGTTTCCAGAAATTTAGAATCATCTTTCTCTTCCTGGCACAGACAGGGAGATACTCTTAAAAATAGAGATTTCCCTTGTAAATGTAAATCTCTCTTACAAAAGGGTAACTCTCACCCAGTTTTCAGAGCTTCTGTGTCTATAGTTTCTTAAAAATAATCAGCCTAAAATAATCTTTATGCCAAAAAAGCCTATTTGAGGGTGGCAAATTCTACTCCCCTTCACTAATATTATATTGGATTATAATCATAATACATATTCATTGAGGATAATTTGGAAATTACAGAAAAAGCCAAAGAGGGGGCGGCTGGGCGGCTTAGTCGTTAAGCCTCTGCCTTGGGCTCAGGTCATAATCCCAGGGTCCTGGGACTGAGCCCCGCATCGGGAACCCTACTCAGTGGGAAGCCTGCTTCTTCCTCTCCCACTCCCCCTGCTTGTGTTCCCTTTCTCTCTCTGTCAAATAAATAAACAAACAAATAAAAACCAAAAAAAAAAAAAAAAAAGAAAAGGCCAAAGAGGAAAATAAGTCATCCACATTCCCATATACCACAGATAAGCCTCAACTTGTTGGTGTGCTTCTTCCTAAAGACATCATATACCACCGATACTTCGTAAGTTATTTAACCTCTCATTTTTAGAAATTTGGATTATAGTCAATTTTTCACCTTAAATACTGTGATAAATGTTATTAGAGACAAATATTTATTACAGACAAATATTCACTACTACCTCCTTATGATAAACCCTAAAAGTATAATGCCTGAGTCCTAAGGTATATACACAATTAAAGCTTTCGATAACTACAGCCAAACTTCCCTGCAGACAGATACTGCCTATATACACTCCACCAACAATGCTTGCTCATTTCCCTACCCAATCACAAGACTGGTGTGATTTTTTTAGCCTTAGTCTATTTTATAAATAAATAGCTTGTTGTAGCTCTAATTTGCATGTCTTTGATTACTGGTGTTTATGATTTTTTCCCTATGTTTATTATCTATTTGTGTATTGGGACATTAAAGTGAAAATACTTCATTTTTTAGTCTTAGCATTTCATTGATTTAGTATGGTATTTTCATAGTACTATTTTAAAACTTTACAAATTCATAAAATTGTTCAGGGGCGCGTGAGTGGCTCAAGCCCCACATTGGGCTCTGTGCTCAGCTCCAGTCTGCTTGAGATTCTCTCTCCCCCTTTCCCTCTGCCCCTCATGCTCCTCATGAGCTTGTGCGCATGTGCATGCTCGCTCTCTCTCAAAATAAATCTTTTTTTTAATTCATAAAATTGTTCAAAATTAATTACTTTAATTTTGTAATTAATTAATTAATTAATTACACCTGGGTGGCTCCGTCAGTTAAGCATCTGCCTTCGGCCCAAGTCATGATCTCAGGATCCTGGGATCGAGCCCCACAACAGGTTCCCTGATCAGCACTGGAGTCAACTTCTCCCTGTCCCTCCACCGCTCATGCTCTCTCTCGCCCTCCACCCCCTCTCTCAAATAAATAACATCTTAAAAAAAATTTTAGTTTAAACCACATAACATATTTTTGGAACATTTTTCCCTTGTCCAGCTAGATGTCACTGATTTTGTGAAACAATTACTTTTAAGAGCATTAGTTTAACAATATTTCATGATGAATCACTGAATTCTACTCCTGAAACAAGTATTACACTATATGTTAATTAACTAGAATTTAAGTAAAAACTTGAAACATAAAAAACGAACATGCCAAACATTTCAATATGTTAACAGTGGCCTGTACTACCTAATATAACGTAAATATTTTATTGGTGGTTCAAAAACCTACTGTTCTTATTTACTTTGCTAAGATTTATTATTTAACCATGCTCTCGTTTTCATGACAATATAATTAGAGTTTAAACTATTTTCAACTAAATAATCAATACTTACAAAATAACTCCAGAGGCAGTTTAACCTAATGCCTACATTCTTACTGAACCACAAATTGAAGATCTCTATCAATGTGACTTACCACATATTCTCTAGATAAGAGAAACTATCCTTTAAAACTATTACTAATCTGATACCCAATGATATTTTTCAAAGTGCATATCTCTACCTAATCTTAAATTTTCATCCGTACATTACTAGAGAATGTCTGATAAAGTACCCATCGTCCCCCGGTGGGCATCACCAGGTGTAAAGGCTGAGCAGTGTGACAAGACTGCCCACCCACCCCCTCAAGCACAAAGGACCTATCTGCATTATCTTCTTAGTCAGCAGACATTCACCAAGAGCCTGAAGTGTGATCAGTGACAAAACAGGAAATCCAAAGTTCAAAAAGGTCAAAGACACAATTCTCTGCTCTCAGGCTTCCAATTGTGGAGAAAATATGACATCAGACACATTGACCACTTTTAAATTCCAAACCAATACGATATAAGCAGTTTTCTTTAACTCAAGAAGTCTCAAACTTCAGAAAGAAGTTTTCCACGTGGTGACTATTTTCCTTCTGATTCACCACTGGCAATGGCTGCATTTCTCTAAAAATGAATAAATAAATAAATAAATACTGGTGGGCAGGAAGTTGTGCTTCAGGATACTCGTGGTCTTGAGTTCATTTTTTTAACATTTAACTGTTACTTTCAACTAATGAATACTACAATTTGTCTGCTAGTAATGACAAAATAACAACTGTATGTTTGAGGAAAGGATACCATAAAATGACATGTGCTTTGGACAGTTATTTAGAAACTTTCTACCTTATCAGTTCAAGTCAGGTGTTTACTCATTTGGGCCAAAAGTTATCCTAAAATTTAAGATGGGGGAAAAAAAAGAGAGAGAGAGAGAAAGGATGTTGTTTTTAAAATAAATTATAATTACTCAGCCATCAAAAAGAATGAAATCTTGCTGTTTGCAACGACATGGATAGAACTAGAGTGTATTATGCTAAGTGAAATAAGTCAGTCAGAGAAAGACAAATATCATATGATCTCACTCATATGTGGAATTTAAGAAACAAAACAGATGAATATAGCGGAAGGGAAGGAAAAATAAAATAAGAGAAAAACAGAGAGGGAGGCAAACCATAAGAGACTCTTAACTCTAGGAAATAAACTGAGGATTGCTAGAGGGGAGGTGGGTGCAGGGATGGGGTACCTGGGTGATGGGCATTAAGGAGGGCACTTGATGGAATGAGCACTGGGTGTTCTATGCAACTGATGAATCACTGAATTCCACCCCTGAAACTAATAATACAGTATATATTAACTAAATGAATCTAAATTAAAAAATTTTTAAAGTAAAAATAAATTTTAAAATA
The DNA here is from genome assembly GCF_003265705.2 of Callorhinus ursinus. Lineage (NCBI taxonomy): Eukaryota > Metazoa > Chordata > Mammalia > Carnivora > Otariidae > Callorhinus > Callorhinus ursinus. The sequence goes on from NW_027397112.1 coordinate 6,903,930, forward strand.
AAAAATTATAATAAAAAATGATAATAAACAAAACAACTAAAAATTAACAAATCCTTATCACTGATTTGTAATTGAGATGTTTCTCAAGAAAGTCAGGTATGATAATATGAGTGTATATATGTCAGACCTTTAAAATGACAAAGCAACCCCAGGAAAAATACAGCAGCTTATACATTGTAGGTATTAATGAATGTTTAAAAATTAAAATGACAATGTCTCTTGCCAAGAAACAAAACCAAAATCTTTCTAATGCTTTTGTCCTACTATGTCTATTGTTCTAAAAATATGCTTATATGGCATATACTCAAAAATGGGTCAGTTACAGAAACAATACATTCACATTCTAAAGATGAACAAAATTAAATTCAAATACAAAGGTTGATGCCACCAGGGCAGAAATTCATCCAACAAAGATCACAGGCTTGTTCACAAAGATCAATGTCTACGGCCTACAAAGAGAAGGCTACAGGTTGGAGAACTCAAATAGTATCATTTGGTTCCTTACATTTAATATAAAAAAAAGAGGAAAGAGAGGAAAGATAAAAGTTCAAGGCTAAAGACTTTAAACTTCCACTGAACAATACAGTATAGGGCCATTCCAATGCCTTCCTATGCTTTTTTTTTTTCCCTCTCTTTAGCTTTGGATTTCTCAGTCCATTAGAATACAAGGAATAAACACAAGATTTCTATCTCAAAATGTTGGACTTTCTTAGTTTCTCTCCTGGCCAAACTCTATTGTGTAGCAAACGACTTTACCGACAATAAAACCTTGAAAACTGACCCAACCAATTCCTCCCACCCCTAATCCTGAATGAATGAATGAATGAATGAATGAATAAAATAAAAATAATAAAAAGCCAGGGGCACCTGGGTGGCTCAGTTGGTTGAGCGACTGCCTTCGGCTCAGGTCATGATCCTGGAGTCCCGGGATCGAGTCCCGCATCGGGCTCCCTGCTCAGCGGGGGGTCTGCTTCTCCCTCGGACCCTCCCCCCTCTCATGTGCTCTCTCTCCGTCTCTTACTCTCACTCTCTCAAATAAATAAATGAATTAAATCTTTTAAAAAAATAATAAAATAAAATAAAATAATAAAAAGCCAGAAAACAAACTTCTCCCAAGCAAAGGTGATTCTATGTAGAAATACACCTTAAATTCCATTACTTCTTTCATTCATTCACAGGTCAAAATGATCAAAGTGACGAGCCCCCAGAGATAGATCTTCCCTTCCAGACCATAAATATGGACTCAATATAGTCCTAATTAACACTGAATGCCTAAGACACACCTATGAGCTATGAGCATTAAATGTTATTCCAAGACAATAATGTAAATGGGCTGGGGGAGGAGAAGAAAAACTCCAATACCCTGGAGCTGAGCAGTGAGAACTGCAGTGTTAACAACCCACCAACTGTGTCTTACCTATTAGCTCTCTGGGCTGAGCTGTCCTGCTGGATCCATTACACGGAATGTTCTGATAGGGGGTAGATGAGGTGGTGTTTACCCAGGACTCCGGGGACGAAAAGTTGAAAGAAGATTGGTGATTATGGTCCTGGAGCTCTTTACACTGAGCAAGACTGTCTTGAGGAGTGCTTACTTCTTCAGAACAAGGCTGGACTGAGCTAGATGAGATTCTTCTTTGGTACAAGGGCCGACCAGGTCCTCTGGGTTCATACTACACAAAGAAAAAGGACATTTCATAAATCAATGAAACTTATACCCCCTCACACCCTTTGGTATACAGCAATCTTACTGTATGAAACAGCAATTCTCCAAAATACTCTCCTCTGGGTCCATGACCCCTCCCCACCACCCGGCCCTGAAAAGCAGCCTGAGCTCTGGACACCGTTCTGGCCCTTAGCAGGCAGTCCTATGACAACACACGTCTCATTTCTGATTCTGTTTTCTTGTCTGTAAGATATGGAGCTGAACTACCTGTCTTTGGTTCTAAAACTCTATTGCCATCTTAGGGTACATTAGACTGAGAATGAAGAAACATATCTGCTCAAAATTAAATGGGGGAAATTACAGTCACAGTCAACTGAACCACAGCCACCTTGAACAGTAACCCATTCTAGACTTCTCCCTTGTGCCGAATCTTCACAGCCTCCCGATTTATTATTCCTTAGACTTGATGGCAAGACATGACTCCTCTGGCCCAACATGAAGTGCTCTTTGCCCGTGCGTCCTTTCACATAGTCTTCAACTGACACGGAACATTATTTTCTTCAAAAAAAAAAAAAATCCTTTAGGGCACCTGGGTGGCTCAGCCAGTTAAGCGTCTGCCTTCAGCTCAGGTCATGATCTCAGGGTCCTGGGATCGAGTCCCACATCGGGCTCCCTGCTTCTCCCTCTCCCTCTGCCCCTCCCTCCTGCTCATATGTGTGCACTCTCTCAAGTAAATAAATACAATCTTTTAAAAAAAAATTCTTTAGGGTGCCTGGGTAGTTCAGTTAGTTAAGCATCCGACTCTTGGTTTCAGCTCAGGTCATGATCTCAGGGTTGTGAGATCAAGCCCCACATAGGGGGGAGAGAATCTTTCCCTCTCCCCCACTTACGCTCTTGTGCCCGCTCACTCTCTCTCTCTCTCAAAAACACATCCTTTATACAATTGAAACCCAACTAACTTACTCCTTGTATTTTTTCCTCCCTAAACTGCACACCCCAGATCCCTTTAACCCTCTCAACAAGAGCCATCAGCCAGCCATTTCAAGATTTTTTACCATTCCTCACATACTCTCGGATTTCTTCCTGCCTGACTGCTGTGACCGATACTCAGCCTCCATTTTGGTGGCGAGGCAGTATGAGTAGCAGTTAGGTGTGCAGTCTCAGTCTAGAGCCAGACTATCACCTGGGCAACTGACCTAACCTCTTGGGAGCTTTGTCTGTAAACGCAGCTTCATGACCCACAGGACGCACCTCTCAGGACTGTGGTAAGAATTAAATGAGTTCAGCATGTACAGCATTAAGAACTGTTCCTGGCACACAGGAAGGGTTTGCTGTCATTCAAGTGTTTTATTACAACATACAAAGATAAGATTCCCAGTATATCTTAAATGATGGAATGAGACTGACTTTTTATTGCACCCCTCCCTCTTCCCCAATAATAGATTTACTATTCACTTTGTGATCATTAAGATTCTGAGGAATCTTTCTCTTGCCATTGCTGTTAGCAATAATTGGAAATCCGGAACTGGAGATTAGATTACAAAGAAGAGACAGAGAGAGATGAATTAGCACACGAATAGCAGGATGTCTGTTGGGAATATAAAACAACACAAACCGATATTCTCAAGCCAACTGAACAGAAGAAACTGTGGATATAAGCACTGTGAGGGTAAAGTCATCCCAGATGAACCACTAGGATATAAAGCAGGGGAGGGAATGGGCCTAGACTGCCTGCCCTTGTTCAGAAAGGCAGGAAAGGATAGGAAGAAAGCAATTTTCTCGCTATTAAACGATGAGTGTCTAGGTCATTTCTTCATTTCCAAACTTTTAGTTACTGGATGAGGAAGGCAAGAGATAATACTTCCATCTGGCTAGTTCTTTTTTTCATATATTTTTATTGCTCTTCTGTCTCTAAGCATAATATCAAAATTCACCTTTAATTTTGCTCTGCTTTAAAAGAATGTTTTCACTGATCAAGATCATTCTGAATTTGATTCTGGTTTTCTAGAATATAACTGTCAACTATGAATTTAATCAGCACATTTGAAATTTCTTTGTCTAGGTCATTAAATTATGGTGTTCGGTAGAATAACCAACCCTCCTAAACTGCTTCATGCTCTCTAGGGCTAGGCAATCCCTGAATGACTAATGACAATAGCTTGTGCAGTGTGTCTTTTTTATCAAGGTTTATTATGAAGATCATCAGCTCCGAGAATCAAAATGAAGTGTTTCTTTTTATTACCATGCCCTCAGTGTTTAGTAATAAACCCAGTCACAATCTGCAGGGAATCACATTCTAAAATCTTTACATGTGAATATGAAAATACAAAACTAACATCTGTTAAGGCCTCAGAAAGAACAGGTTATGATAATCAAATCCCCTGGTGATACAGAACACTAAATATACTCATAAATTTCAGGCATTAGCTTTATAAGTCTTTTTTCATTAAATACTATGCATACGTATGCTGGTAGTATAAACAAATACCTTTTTACAATGAATAGATATATAAACCACAAAGCTTAAATGAGGAAAACTAAAAATCAGAAAGCGACAGAAAGCTGATATGAAAGGAGACAACATTCAATTAAGCTTTTTAGAAAATGTGTATCATTTGTATCATTCAACTGAAATCCAAAAAAAAAAAAAAATCACACAGCTGACATGCATAGCAGGAACTGTGGAAGTACTGTGTAACATATTTATTATAATAGTTCCTAAGCTGCTTTTAACAAAGATGAATGTGCAGATGAAATATGAAATTCAATTTCAAATCACATCATAAATATGACTGATCCTTTATGTCAGAAAAGGAACCAAAACTTGAAATTGTTTTTAAAAAGTCTACTGGTACATCTATTTCATACAACATAGATGAAGGTAATGCATGAAAATATGATTTGCTACTTTGGAATCTGTCCTCAAAGGAATTTGAGTAAAGGCAGAGAAATCTTGATGACAACCAAAAAAAAAAAAAAAAAAAAAAAGGTTCATATACCAAATAAACTACATTTTAGCAGTTCTATAGTTTTCAGCATCAGATCTATACAGTTTTTGTTAGATTTATACCTAAGTATTTCATTTTTCTCTGAGCTATTTTAAATGGTATCGACTTGTACATTTTGGTTTCCAATTACACATTGCTAGTATATAGAAATGAGATTGATTTGTGTATGTTGAGTTTAAATCCTGAAACCTTGCTATAGTCCTATTAGGTCATAGGATTTTTGTTGGTTTGTTTTCTGGATAGATTCCTTGGGCTTTCCTACATTGATAATCATGTCATCTTTGAATAGAGAGAGTTTTATGTCTTCCTTTCCAATCCCTATGTCTTCTATTTCTTTTTCTTGCCATACTGCTTTGGCTAAGATTTCCAGTACAATGTTGAATAGGAGTGTTTAGAGTGGACATTTTACCTTGTTCCTAAGTCTTAGAGAGAAAGCATTCAGTCTCTACCATTAAATATGATGGTAGCTGTGGGATTTTTATAGGTGCTCTTTAACAGGTTGAGGAATTTCTATTCTAGTTTGCTAAGAGCTTTTATACATCACAGATATTGTTTTATATCAAATGTATGTGGCTTTGTGGGGTTTTTTTGGGGGGGGTAATATCTCCCAATATAATCTTGTGATTTTTCACTTTAGGCAGTATGGAGGATTACACTGATTTATTTTCAAATACCAAACCAGCTTTGCATTCTGTGGTCTCCACACTGGTGTGCATGTTAAGTAGGTGCCACATGCCACATGGCCCAGAGCAGGAATATGACCTGGCACGGTCATAGTGTATTATTCTCTTTTATATATTGAATTCAATTTGCTAAAGTTTTGTTGAGTATATTTGCATTAATGTTCACAAATATCAGTCTGTAGTTTCCCTTTTTTGTACTTTGTCTAGTTTTGGTATCAAAGTAATGTTGACCATATACAGTAAGCTGAAAAGTGTTCCCTTCTCTTCCATTCTCTGGAAGAGATTGTGTAAATTGGTGGCATTTCTTTTTTAACATGTTTGAAGGAATTCAGTAGTGAGCTATCCAGGCCTGAAGATTTCTTCTTGGGAAGGTTCTTAAACTACAAACTCAGTTTCTTTGACAGTCAATAAATATTTAACAAAAAAAAATTAAAATGCTCAAAGTTGAATACCATATTTTCTATTTAATTTTCTCAAGATTTGAGGAAGAAATTTGTGACTACAAAGCACTCTTGGGCTCTACTAATTTACTTCAATTTAGCTCTTCATAAGGTTATCATCTTATGTTTAAAGCAAAGGTGCCATAGTTTCATGGAGAGGTACAAAGCAACCCAGAAAGAAAGAAACTAGAAAGGAGGGAGGAGAGAAGTATCCTTGTTGGATTAAAAACAATCAGTATTAGCAAGCTAGGCAAAATGTGACGGATAAACTACAGTTTGCAACAATAATGTCTATGGGTTCATGTGATGCCATCTATTGAAAAGTACTTGACAAATTATAAAACAGTATTTTTTATTTTTTAAAAAGGCATGATTCCCAGTTAGTGGTAGAGACTGGCCCAAGACTCCACTAAAATAATAATAAATGAATACAAAAGATCCACAACAGTCAAGACCAAATGACCAGCCACTAATAAAGGACACATTTCTGGAGTATATGGAGACAATGGAGGAATACTGTCTGTGAAAAAAGAGCCACAAACTAAGATGGGAACCAATCTGCCCTACAAAATTCCAGAGGCTCAAGCCTCAGAAACACCAGCTACCATGACAAGTGGAGTGATAAATGTGGGGGGTTAAATGAAAGTCTGTGCAGGGAACATCTGGTCTCACTCTGCATTCCCCCCAACAACCAGAGGAATTCAAGCATTAAAAGATCCCCAGGGAAAAGCCTGCCAGGCAGTAAGTCCTGAGACATGTACAAAACTCCCAAGTTGCTCTTTAGTGACATAGACAATTGAAGGTTACTAGACATTTAAGGGGAGTTTCCAGCATAAAAGATGGTCATAAATAAACAGAGGAAAAGGGAAGCCCAGAGGAAAAAAAGTAACAATAATGTTTTAAAAGTATTTTTAAAATATTATAATTAGTTCTTACTAAAATTCTAAAATAAGACAACAAATCCTCAACTAGTTTCCTCGAAAAAGGCATTACATTTATAAAAACAAAAATAAGATGTTATGAAAACGGAAAAATTTGAGAATAAAGAACTCCTGGAAATTAAAACATTTGTGGGCTCGAATATAAAATGCAATAGGAGGGTTTGTAGATAAAATTAAAAAAAAAAATCTTTCAGAGAGTAGGAAAAAATACAAAGATACCAAAATATGACAGGACCAAAAAAGATACGGAGAATCCAGGAGGTCTAACAAATGCTTTAGAAAGAGAGAGAAACAGAGAAAAGAGATGGTAGAACATTATCAAAAATATAATGTAAGACAATTTCAAAGAGCTGAAGGGCTGAGTCTTTCTCTAGAGCCGTCTCAAAGACCTTTCTGTGATGATGGAGATGTTCTGTACCTTCACTGTTCAGTAAGGTGACCCCTAGCCACATGTGGCTACTGAGCAATTGAAATGTGGCTAGTAGAAATAAGAAACAGGTTATTTCATTTCATTTCACCTTAAATAATAACTAACCCATCAGGAATTCCTGTAGGTTTTAACCACAAATAGATCTTGACTTTATTTACGTCTCACCATTTCCACTGCTATATAATCCAAGCCACCATCATTCTTTTGTCCAGAAAACAATGACACTTTCCATTATTTCTTTTATATCACTTTAAGGAGTTATTTTTAAAATAAAATGCATTATCTAAGCAGAACTTTAAAAACAACTTTAATGTCAACATTAGGTTCATAAGATTCAATCATAACAATAGAAGCAAAATTTATCTTGATTTCTAAAACCATGGTACAGTTGTCTCTGGGTTTTGTTACTGTTTTTCTTAAAAGAAAAGTATACTGAAATGAATGTGACTTTGTAGCAAAGCACATTAGAATCAATTTAGTTCTAAATAAAGAAAAATACCATCTGAAGCAGCTCACAGGCGCTTACAATTTGCAAATAGTATCTTCCCACCAAGCAATTTTATTCTGCTACATCCAAACACAAGGTAATAGAGGAGATACTAGAATGAATGCAATATTACATCTGAGAGAGAAATGTCAGATTCGCAGCTGTGACATTTTGAGCTACCTTGAATCTATCTGGTTCTTGTTTACGCTTCTTGAATATGAAACAGTAAAGTTATCCATTACAGACCACAACGCCTCTTACAATGAGAAAATGTCAGTTTGGGTAGGAAATAAATATTACATCACAGAAGTTTGCCTTTAACTTATTAACTATTTGCATTTTCTCTGAAGAATCATAATTATCATAATTAAATTTCCTAGCTTTAAAACACAAGGTAATGCCAGAGAATATTTGTTTTATATTTCAAGAACACTGAAAAGTGGGGTGCATGGGTGGCTCAGTTGGTTAAGCATCCAACTCTGGATTTCAGCTCAGGTCATGATCTCGGGGTCATGGGACTGAGTCCTGTGTTGGGCTCTGCACTCAGCACGCAGTCCGCTTATGCCTCTCCCTCCTCCCGCCACTTGCTCACTGGCTCTCAAATAAATAAAATCTTTAAAAAAAAAAAAAAAAAAAGATTGTCTTCCTCTGCCCCTCCCCCCATCTCTCCCTCTCTTAAAAAAAAAAAAAGAACATTGAGGAGCGAAGTACATTCCTTTTAATTTTCTGAATTAATCATTTGGATAAACATTTAGCAGCTGGAAGCAGATAGCTTTTAAGAATCAAGACTGCCAAAAAAAAAAAAAAATCAAAAATTCTAAAATGAACCATCCCTCCTCCCATCCTCCCCACCAAAAAGGAAACCTTTATACATCTGAAGATTTAATTCCTCGGTCCCAGGAACATAATCCCCTACCCCCCCACCCCCCCCATATCTACTTCATGTAATTGCAATCGCTTCTTATCTTCCAGGAAGAAACCTTACCCATGGCATAAGAAGCTGAAGAACAGTGTGCAACGGAGGAGGCTGGGCATCCAGAGTCTCAGACCCACTTTAACTAGTACAACTGCTTAAGCTGCAAGTCCCTGAACGTCTGGGTGCCTCAGGCCCCTTTAAAGAGGAGGAGGAGTGAGAAAGACGATCTTCAGGGCTGCAACTACTTTCAAAGTTCTGTCTTTTAAAAGAGTCTTCAATAAATCAGTCTTTCTCAATGAGAATATATTTTAACTTTTTTTTTTTAAGTAGGCTCTACGCCTAGCGTGAAACCCAACGTGGGGCTTGAACTCACAGCCCTGAGATCAAGACCTGAGCTGAGAGCAAGAGTTGGATGTACAACTGAGTCACCCAGGCGCCCCTTAACTCTTTTTTATTAAAACGTCCAAACGTAATCCATTAACGACTTTAACAATCGTCAAAAATTTGCTCTATCTGCTAAAATAATTCAAATGTGATACCACATACAAGCCTATTTAAGTTATTTAAATTCAAAAACTATATAGCATGCTAACTGACTACAATAAAATGCATTCTGGGCAATGAGTTTAAAATTTCAATTTCCCCCCCCAAGAGGGCAATTTCTATGAAATTTACATTGAAGGACAAGGGCCTGCAGCTATAAATTTCAGAGAAAGCTTCCTTGTCTGAAAAAAAAAAAAAAATTTCCAACAGAGAATGCCTTTTGTATTTCCACCTATACTTCAGCCCTGTGGGCTAATCAAAGATATAAACCATACTTTTCTCCCCTTCTTCCTTATTTCTTGACCACATTTTGTTTCCTGTTGTTCTGCACAGTCCTCAGTTTCTTTCATGAAGAGACTCCTCCTTCTACATCTATCTCCTGCTAATCAGATTGTTCCTTTACTTTTAGACAGCCCAATCAATGTCCAACACCGGTTTCATTTTAGAGTCCTTGAGTCTAAAATAAGTTCATTATTTATTGCTTAATGGTTCATTTTACCCTGTCAGAGATCCTTACTTCTAGGTTCAGTATCAACTCCATGTACATTTGTGTTTATAAATATTCTTTATGCTAAGCTGTGAAACTGTTATGTTGCTAAACATATGATCATCATTTTCTAATAAGGCTAGTGCTAATATGTATCTTTCTAAATATCAAAATACAATGCTAAAACCTCAAAAGTATACGTATAAATAAATAACTGGGGGAAAGGTCACAACTAAGTTCATTAGAGCTCTATTTATAATTATACTATCAAAGCTAATCACTAAGGAAGAGCTCAATGCTCTAGTGAAAATTCCAAGTGTCATTAACTATGGTGCCAGAAACGTTCATTAAAATAGAACATCTCATTTAAATGATTAGCTTTGATAATTTAAGCATGAATGAGGTCTAATTTATTAATCTGCTGATCACTGTCTGTTACGTGCACCAGATGGTTTATTAGATACCATACATTAACGACCCGTCTGAGAATACTGCGCTGTTACCACCTGGTTACACAACCTAAGTCACAAGCTATCCTCACCCATTTCTAAAGTCAGAACAGGCAGAATATGTCAGTCAGCCAAGAATATAATCTTCAAGCTACATTTGTACAAGACTTCATGCCAGAGAAGGGAGAACGTGGGGGTGTGGGGTAATCAGACAACGCTAAAATCAAAACTACCAACTAACTTCAAAACCAGATTTCTTTGAAGGAAAAAATAAAAACTAATAGATGAGTCAAAAGTGTCTTTGTTCAAAAACCAACACATAAGACAAGAGATATTTCAAAGCAGATTCATCAGAGACATATATGTCATCTCTAAGACAGCATCGGTAAATGTTGATTGACTGAAAACTGGTCAAGATGAGTGACTTACAAGCATCCACTCTCATTGGAAGGTCATCACAACACTACCACCACTGCAACACAAAAGCATGCAGTTTCAAATTCTGAGACTTTTCCAGTGAAGCTTTTAAAAAAGAATTTTCCACGCATTACTCATAAGCACTTTTATTTTTTTTTAAGATTTTATTTATTTGACAGAGAGAGAGACACAGTGAGAGAGGGAACACACGCAGGGGGGAGTGGGAGAGGGAGAAGCAGGCTTCCCGTGCAGCAGGGAACCTGATGCGGGGCTCAATCCCAGGACGCTGGGATCATGACCTGAGCCAAAGGCAGACACTTAATGACTGAGCCACCCAGGTGCCCCACTCATAAGCACTTTTAATCAAACTATTTCATGGTGAAGCACATCCTACCTGACAACATTTGTTCTGTACCAGTATCAGTATTGCGGGTTCTATGTTAATTAAGTTTTTAATGTGGTGAAACTATGCCTGCTTAAGAAGAATGAGGATTTGTCTCTCAAGGTAGAATAACTGGGAAGTATAATGGGGGAAAGAAAAGGTTCCATTCATAATAAAAAACAAGGAACAATCAATATAAATTTAACCAGTAATGAAGCTGCTATAGAATTTTACAGAGGAACATTCAGAAAATAAAAACGGAAGGGAGGGAAAGAGATAGAGGGGAAAAGAAATATTGAGGATTGTACCAATTTCTAAATGAGAGGTTTAAAAAATTTGTAAAGACAAAATTTCCCTTAATTTAAGCTACACGTTTGATATAATTTAAAAAAACCCAGGAGGCGCCTAGGTGGTTCAGTCGGTTAAGCGTCTGCCTTCGGCTCAGGTCATGATCTCAAGATCCTGGGATTGAGTCCTGCATCAGGCTCCCTGCTCAGTGGGGAGTCTGCTTCTCCCTCTCCCTCTGCCTCTCCCCCAGCTTATGCTCTCACTCTGTCATATAAATAAATAAAATCTTTAAAAAAAAAAAAACACAAGAAAGGTTTTTCTTTGGGTGTGGGGGACTGTGCAGCGGGGGGGAGGAGGAAGAGTTCACAAAGGACTCTAAACTTATGGTAGAAAAACCAGTAACTCACAATGGAATATTATGCAGCCATCAAAAGGAATGAGATCTTGCCATTTGCAACGACGTGGATGGAACTGGAGGGTGTTATGCTGAGTGAAATAAGTCAATCAGAGAAAGACATGTATCACATGACCTCACTGATAGGAGGAATTCTTAATCTCAGGAAACAAACTGAGGGTTGCTGGAGTGGGGGTGGGGTGGAAGGGACGGGGTGGCTGGGTGACAGACATTGGGGAGGGTATGTGCTATGGTGAGTGCTGTGAATTGTGCAAGACTGTTGAATCACAGATCTGTACCTCTGAAACAAATAATGCAATATATGTTAAGAAAAAAAAAAAGAAGATAGCAGGAGGGGAAGAGAAGGGGGGGGGAAAATCGGAGGGGGAGACGAACCATGAGAGATGATGGACTCTGAAAAACAAACTGAGGGTTCTAGAGGGGAGGGGGGTGGGGGGATGGGTTAGCCTGGTGATGGGTATTAAAGAGGGCACGTTCTGCGTGGAGCACTGGGTGTTATGCACAAACAATGAATCATGGAACACTACATCCAAAACTAATGATGTAATGTATGGTGATTAACATAACAATAAAAAATTTAAAGAAAAAAAAAAAACAGTAACTCTCTGCTCTTCTGCCCACCCCTGGAAGGAAAAAAAAAAAAACGCAGTAAGAGAAACTTTACACTATCAAATGAGAATACTACAAAGTCTCAAAAATTCAAACAGTGCAATTCTAGTACAGAAACATAAATATAGCTAGATGAGGAGAAAAATCACAAGTCTGCAAACAGATCTGAGTGTATACTGAAGAACAGCATCTTACTTAGAAGTTAAATTATAAAGTTGTCATACAAAGTGGAAAATCTCATACAGAAAAAATTACCCTAGAAAAATTGTGAATCATGCCAAAATTAATAGAAACTGAACCCTTGTAAGCTCCAAAGCCAAGAATTAACTTTTATTGTTTCTCTTTATATTTCATCTCTCCCCACCCCCACAGCGGTTAGGTGAAACCAAGTACGACACAGTGCTAATATAAAAGAATTTAGCATTTGATAAGAAAGCTACTATTCTATTTAGAGAGAATGCAGTAATTTAACGAGTATGAAGACAATGGCTAAATATTTAGAGAAATATTAAATCATAATCCCAAGCTTACACTGAAATTTGCAATCAAATTGGAGCAACTGATCACTCTCTCTTTCCAATCAGGAATGGTCTGTAAGCTGGCCCAGGGTAAGGGTGGCACCTTTGCCCTCCGTTCCCCTCCTCACCCCATCATCAGAAAGAACTAGAAGTGGGAGAGGTGCTGGCACCACTGCCAGACCACAGTGCCCCAACCTCACCCCAGCAGCTGAGGGCCAGGGTTTTGGTTGTATTTACGCTAGGTAAGAAAACCCACTGCATTTAAGACTTAAGCCTTAAACATCTAAATGAGAATATTCTAAAAATTTTAAGTAGCAAAAAATGTTACAGAATAGGATCAAGATCCCATTTAGGCACCTTGACCTGGTGGAAAGAAAGGCTTGTTGGGGTGATAAAACTGAGCACAGAAATTAAGGGAAACAATTGTTTCAAGTTTTCCTAACAACAAGTAATCAACCAAATGTTCGTTATTTATGAATGCTATGAAATCACATGTTCTCTATGAATGCTATGAAAAGCCAAATGTTACTGTAGCTATCTTCATATAGTGAAATTAGAAATAATTATCTCTAGTTACTACATTTTCCACGCTGACCATGTACTTCATTTGTCAAAAGAAAACATAATTATAAAAAAGAAAATACTAATGAAACAATATGAAAAACCACCTCTGTTCAAAGTTAACTGTTAAGCTAACATCTAGATATTTTCATCCCACATAAGATTAATCTATCAAGGTTTCTAGCAGTGAAAGAATTCACAGTACAGAAAGAAATAAGACATTTTTCTACATTGTTAGTGTTAAAGAAATTATTTTAAAAGGCTAGAAATAAACACCAAACACAAACTATTCATTCTGTGAGATGATTCATGCAAAATCTTTTTGTACCACACAACACACAAAAGTTAACCCAAAGCACTTGAAAATGTCAAAATCCGCAATGGGGTAGAAATAATATTTTCCTTGTCAAGGTATTTTTTTCAGTGTTCCAAGTTAGTCATCATTAGAGAATCCTGTGCATCAAAATAAAGATGACCAAGTATTTCTGCAAAAGTAATTTCACTCTAAGGACCCAGTGACAATTAAAGGTACTTATTCACACACAGCTAAGCAGTAATATCAAATGTTAAGAGCTTGAAGGTACAAAGAACTTAAATTCCAAAACTAAGTAATATTTAAGTATTTCAAAGATTAAATAAAGTACATTATTCAGTACTGAGTATTATTTAGTAAAGTACAAATCTTTAGAGGACCCTATAAAGCCTTTGGCACATTGTTTCCTCCACATATTATGAACTCATTTGGCAGGTTAAAGAAAAAACATCACAAGAGGGACACCTGGGTGGCTCAGTCAGTTAAGTGTCTGCCTTCAGCTCAGGTCATGATCTCAGGGTCCTGGGATCAAGTCCTACGTCTCGCTCGGCAGGGAGTCTGCTTCCCCCTCTCCCTCTGCCCCTCCCCACCTCCCTCTGCCCCTCCCCACTGCTTGTGTGTGCACACTCCCTCACTCATAAATAAATAAAAATCTTTTTAAAAAAAAATCACAAGAGATAGCAGTATAAATGGCAGAGGTAAGTAACTCCAAAGTCCATCGCTCCATAAAAGCAATGAAAAAATTGGCAAAACTGGCACCATCACCTTTCTTAAATTCAATAAATTAAAGTTTGCAGCAACCAAGGGAGCATTTCATCAAGAAAAAAAAAAACAGAAAATTCAGTAAGAATAATGAGCTCTGTGGTATTTTAACTTACTCTAGTCCCAACCCCCTGCTCTCCAGCTCAATGGTGGCATTGAATATAAGTAAGACCTTGCATTTCCAGCACCAGCACCAGAGGGAGCAGGTCTCAATCTCAAAGACCTGTAATTACTTGTTGTGACCCGTCTGGTGGTCCCTGGAAGACTGGCTCAAAAACAAACGAACAAAAACACTTGCCCTATCTTGTCTGAGAACTCAACCAGTGCTAACAGGGCTGTATCAAAAACATTTATAGGCAAAGGTTTTAGTCACTGCCGCCTGAAGCAATGGATAACAGTTGGACCAAAACAGCAGACTAACCAAAATCTTAGGAGGAAAGGCTTTAGGGAATAAGGGCTCTGAAGAGCTCTGACACATTCCTGGGAATCTAAAAGACCACACACATGCTGTGCACATGTTCAGAAAAGACCTGAAAAGTTCCTACCTCTGGCTGATCTGGAGGCTCTGCAGAAGCAGGAAGTTAGGGCTAAGGCAAAGATGTAAGCTGCCTGGCTGAGCATGGAAGGTGCACCCAAACGCACATTCCAACGCCTCTGCAAAAACCAGACCATGTTTTCAGTCCTGGGCACTTAAGGAAATCTCTGTGCCATGGTTAGTTGCCCATTAAGCTAACAGCATGAAGACTTCAGAGGCGACACAGGACAACCAGACTTTAAAAAATTTTTTCAGAATTTTTAATTTAAAATTATTTTTTAATTAGATCAGAAAAATCACTAAACAACAAATGATAAAATCAAAAAGCGAAAGAATGAGAAAAGAGTTTGCATGCAAACTGAGACAAAAAGAGAGTCGTGGTGGCTACACAAACATCAGGAAAAAACCTACTTGAATCAAAATTGTTATAAGAGAGAAAGGACATCATATAATGATAAAAACGTCAATCCATCAAGAAGATGTAACAATTATAAATATATATAAATCTAATGACAGAGCCCCAATACACATGAAGCATAAACTGACAGAACTGAAAGGTAGAAACAGAAGATTCAACATTAATAGTTGAGAGATGTCAATACCCTACCTTTAGTAATAGATATAAAACCTAGACAGAGATTCAAAGGAAACAGAAAATTTGAACAATATAAACTAAACAGACCTAACATAACTATATAACATTCCAGCCAACAAGAACAAAATACTCATGCTTCTCTAGTGCACCTGAAACATTCTCCAGAAAAGACCGTATGTTGGGCCACAAAACAAGTCTCAATAAATGTTAATAGATTAAAATTATACAAAGTATATTCTCCAACCACAATAGAATGAAATCAGAAATCAAAAACACAAGGAAATTTGAAAAACTCACCCTGGATAACTTGCTTTTCTCTAATTTACCAAGTAAGTGCCTTAAACATTATACCAGAGTTCTGGCCAGGGCAATTAGGCAAGAAAAAGAAATAAAATGCAGTCAGATTAGAAAGGAAGAAGAAAGATATATTTGCAGGTGACATTTTCTTCTATATAAAAAAAAATCCCAAGGTACCCACAAAAAAATCTATTAGAGCTAATTAACAGTCCAGCAAATTTGCAGATATATAATTGTATTTCTACACACTAGTAATGAACAATCCAAAAATGAAATTAAGAAAACAATTCTGTTTACAACAGCAGGAAAAAGAATAAAATACTTCAGGATAGATTTAACAAAAGAAGTGTGAGACTTATACTTGGAAAATTACAAAATGCTGTTAAAGAAAAATTTTAAAGGACCTAAATAAATGTAAAGATATCCCACTTCAGGTACCAGAAGGCTTAATATTGTTAAGATGACAATAGTGCTCAACTTATTCTAGATTTAAAGAAATCTCTTTTAAAATCCCAGATGTTTTGTTTGTTTTGCAGAAATTGACAAACAGATCCTAAATTTCATATGGAAATTCAAGGGACCCAAAAGAGCCAAAACAATCTTGAAAAAGAACAAAGTACAAAACTCATACTTCCAAATACAAAACTCACTACAAAGATATAGTATACAAGATGGTGTGGTAGAGCATAAGGACATAGACAATAATGAACAGAATTGAAAGCCTACAAGTAATCCCATACACCTATGGTCAATTGATTTGTGACAAGGTTTCCAACACCATTCAATGGACAAAGAAGTCTTTTCAACAACTGGTGCTGAGAAAACTAGATAACCAACATGCAAAATAATGAATTTGACACCACCTCATGTAACACACAAAAATTAACTCAATATGGATCAAAGAAATCAATGTAAAAACTAAAACTATGAAACTGAGGAAGGTGGACATACATCTCCATGAATTTGGATTAAGCAACAGTTTTTCAGGTATGACATCAAAAGCACAGTAACAAGAACAGCAACAACAAAAAAAAAACAGATAAATTGGGACTTTTTCAAATTAAAAACTTTTACGCATCAATGGATACTATTAAGAAGGTGAAAAGACAAGCCACCGAAGGAGAAAATACAGCAAATCGTATGTGTGATAAGAATCTAGTACCCAGAATGTATTTAAAACCTCTTACAGCTCCACAACAAAAAGGCAACCATTTTTTTTATATGGGCAAAGGATTTGAATGGACATTTCTCCAAAGAAGATATACAAATGGCCAATAACCACATGAAGCGATGCTCAACATCATTAGTCATTAGAGAAATGCATATCAAAACCACAAAGAGATACCACTATACGTCCACTAAATGACTATCATTAAAAAAAAAGGAGGGGGAGATACTGGAACCCTCACACATCGCTATTGTAAAATGGTACAAGGCACTGTGGAAAACAGCTTGGCAGCTCTTCAAAAAGTCAAATAGAGTTACCAGATGACTCAGGAATTCCAGGTACATAATTAAACAAGAGAACAAAAAATATGCTTTCACACAAAAACTTGTTCAGCAGCATCATTCATAATAGCAAAATAACAGAAACAACTCAAATACCCATCAATCGATGAAGAGATAAACAAACTGTGGTATATCCATACAGTAGAATATTATTCAGCCATAAAAAGGCATGAAGTACTGACACGTGCTACAAAGTGCACGAGCTTCAAAAACATGCTAAAGAAGCCAGACTCAAAAGGCCACATTTTGTATGATTCCAGTTATATGAAATGTCTCCACAGAGACAGAAAAGTAGATTATTAGTTGCTAGGGACTGGAGGCAGGGAGGATTAGGGAGCAACTAAAGTGGTGAAGTTTTTGTTATATGAATTTTATCAGAAATAAATACATAGGTAAATATAGAAAACATCACTTAACTGAAAATTACATTACTGCTCAGCTGTTAAGCTCTTCATTATAACTTGAAATAATGTCACATAAGTGTCAAATCTTTAAAAGCATGGTTCCAAATTTCTAGATCCCCACAATACATATATATAGATACCAATTCATCTTATGCTTGCAATTTATATTAGGAGCCTAAGATGACAATTAAGTTGTTTTCATGACAGTTATTAAACGAGATGAGCCAAACAATGTCTACTGGAACAACCTGAACAAATTACCCCCAAAACTCTACAAATAAGATACAGAACCATCCCTATGAAACTTGACTTCTATTTAATCAGCATTGCAAAACACGAGAATTATTTTTAAAGCCTTTAGAAATCAACGAGGAACTGCCAAAATGAAGCTAAGGTCAAAAAGGGTATCTTTCATGTATCAAATTGTAAATGTTTATCCTGTTTTAATAAGAAGACATCTGCGATTGATAATGACCACAACCAACTTTCTACATAATCATCTTTAACCACCGCAAACTTAAGGGGACCAGCCAGCTAGACAACATGTTTATAATCTACACCAATGGTACCATTTTGGAAGTTTTATAACTTGGTATTACTAAGATTTTCATATCAGCAAAGGCCCATAGAGAGGCTCTTTAGAAATACGTAAGTATTTTAAGATAAAAATCCACCTTAAAATTTACCTTAAAATGCCTAGTTGAGCAGAGTCAATTCCACGTTAAATACACTGCCCATTCTGACACTCAGGAATCAGTATTGCTGCGCATCAACTGCCCAGGCTAAGAAAGCACGGCACTAGGAATTCACCACTGGCTAAGAAAGCCAACATCTATGGAGAGCTTAATTAACACATTTATAACTGACAAATGTAGCTTAAGTAAAAAGACAAATCACTAGAAACCATTTGCCCGGATTAGACAGAACAAAAAGCTGCTTGGAAGGAGAGCCTCCTCAGGTCAGGCAGATGTTAAATGTTCTAAAACAGCAGTAACAGACTCTAAGGGACATGTTTCAACAATAATGACCATTCTACAAAGCCTGAAATACCACAATAAGAGGGGAAATTAAAATAAATTCCAAGAAAAGATTATCTTTAAAAGACTATTAAATTCAGTAAGATCTGTCCACTGTTCTCATCAAATCAATAAATACTACTACTTTTCACAAAAATTTAATCCCAAAAGGAAAAAAACGAAAAGAAAGGCATTTACCTCTTCTAAGCTAGGGAGCGAAGAAGAAGATACTGTTCGAGATGACAATGGGTGAAATGGCTCTTGACCAATAGCATGTTGATGATTCTGTATTTGTACAAAAGGGTTCTGCGGTGGCCTGTGAGGCAATGGAGGTAGGCCATAGGGAAAACCCGGCCCCATTAGGTGATTCTGTTGTAAGTTAGCAAAAGTCCATGCTCCATCAGGTGCCAGGTATTTCAAGGGAGGAGGGGCAAGGTGTTCAGAGGGCAACGAAAAAGGCGAGCTGAATATCTGGGGCGGTAGGCGCTGTGGAAATGCTGGGTTGTTGGCTACTTCAATGTCTCTGCTGTTGTCATTAAAGTTAGAAAAGTGGCTACTGTGATCTGTGCTGGATGGGGGAGATGGGACTGCTGGTGGGCTCCTAGTCTGAATTTGTCTATATTGCAAAAGTCTTGATTGAGGTGGTGGCATTTCAGCTAGTTCCCGTGTTTCACTTTGATCACGATTAGATAGTTCTCTGATTAAGTCTTGAAACCTACACAAAGACGATGAGATATGAGGAAAAGAAAACAAAAGAAAAGCTCTGTCACATCAAGGAGAGCTTTAGTCAACTCTAAGTGTTAATTTTTACAGACAAAATCAGAATACTTCATTAAAACTAACATTAATTAATCTCAGAAGTGAGCATTAAGGGGCGCCTCGGTGGCTCATTTGGTTGGGCATCAGACTCTTGGTTCTGGCTAGGGATGTCAGGGTCGAGAGATCGAGCCCCGCGTTGGGCTCAGCACTCAGCGTGGAGTCTGCTCATCCCTCTCCCGCTTCTGCCCCCACTTGCACATGGCGGGCTCTCTCTCTTCCAACTAAATTAAAAAAATCTTTTAGAAAAAAAGTGAGCATCAACACTCAATACATGCTGAGTTGAAGACACTAAATATGCCCTGTCTTGTCTCTGTATGTCTTTGATAACTGGCCATTATAAAAAGTCACCATCATGGTAGGCCTTGTTCAGAGGGATTAGGAAACATTTCATTGCATTCACATGACACTGGTCATAAAAACAAGTTTAGAATAAGGACTGAACACTCAAACATTTGTAGTTAAAAAGAAGACAATTCTGTGCAGGTTGGGGAAAAAACTGATGATAAATTTCTAATTTTTAACTTTCAATCACTAATTTACTTCCGTGTCCATTCATTTCTTGTATTACTACTGAGTATGAAAAAAATGCTCACAGTGATGGTACATTTCTTTTTCAGGAGAGCCACAAAGCAAGGGGCCACATTAATATTCAATCCACAACAGATTGTCCATGCCCAGATTTGCACCAGTTACTTCTAAATGGATTCTCTGTATTTTAGAGTCGATCAATAGAACTATGCAGCATGTGCCTAGAAGGCCAGCATCCGATTTCTTTGGGACAAAATTCCAACTTGAGGCTTAAAGGATGACATCCAAGAAAGAAAACAGTGGGTGTGTGGGGAGGGGGTGTGGGTCATGTTTCAGAGGCTATTTTTACTCCGTAGAAATACCTTGAGTCTGTTGTTTCTGCTTCCTCTTCGGCACTGCTGGGGAGCTTCCAGTCTGTTCTCACTGGCGGCTGATGTAACCCGATGGGCGGCTGAGGAAGCTGCTGGAGGTGAGGATGAGGGTGGTGATGGTGTGGGTATGGAATACTGCCCTGACTGAGATAGGCGTGATGCTCGTTCCACTGCTGTAACCGCACTTGCTGCTGCCTTAGTGTTTCTAGAGCTACACCCCCGTGCATACGATCTGCAAAATATTTGGGAAGAGTTTAAATTTTCATGCATTTGGGGTTTCAGGTTAATTTGGGGTTTCAAGTTACTCAAGGGTTTTTGCAACCAGACTTTCTTCACAGAGACAAAGAAATGCCTACAGTTTGGGTTTTGGAGAAAGCAGTATTTTCTAAATTTGCCAGTAACTAAAGTCATGATAAAGATGATGATGATTCTTCCTTACCTACATAATCATGTAAAATGGCATGACCTGGATGCTTGATATCATTTGGCATTTGGAACAAGATTCTGACTGTTACACTAAGCAACTGATCTTTGCTGCCATTATCTGAAGAAATGAATCAATCCTGACCCAAATTAATATTGCACAGTACATGTCAATTTAAGGAAATAATCTCTGAATTTGTCACATCCAGCAGTGACAGGAGAACTTACCTAAAGCCTCCCCTATAGGCAATCCTGGGGGGTTCTCATCAGTGAAGTTATTCAGATGTGAAGGAAGGAGGGGGCCGGGCTGTGCGATGGCTCGCAGAGGACTGTGGCCTTCTTGCAGCATGGGAGGGGGATGCTGCTCAGGAATCACAGCCTCTGCAGGAGGGGACTGTGGTCGGTGAGAAACTGCACTATTAAAGAAAGCGCTGTTGGGTCCTGCCTGATAGGCAGGAGAAAGTTGAGGAGGTGGCTGCTGAGTCAGCTGGTTCAACGGATTCTGTGGCGGGACTACCTGATTTGGTTGGGGTGGCATCTGATTTGGTTGTTCAGGCAAATTACTCTGCTGCTGATTTAGCAAGGCAGCGTGCTGTTGCGGAATTGGAAACGGTGGTCTGGGTAGCTGGGGAAGGGGATGAAAATGACGACTGGGGATTGCATACTGTGCATGGGGAGAAGGGAGAGGAAGATTTATGTGTCTCGGGTTGAGATTATCTTTGCGATGAAACTTGGTATTGGGATAAACAACACCAGGACGCGACTCAGGACTTCGGTTCTGTGGATTTGATTCCAAATCAATCTAGAAAAAAATAAGAAGTCTTTCTTAACTATGGAAGATCTGGGTCCTGTGGCTCTCCACCTTTTCCCACCCCCAGCACATCTACAAGATAGGATAGATTCTTATCAGTCACAGCTGTGTGCTAGGTGCCCAATCAATCACTTTCTGACAATCAAAGGAGGGAATAAATAGGTTTTAAATTAGAAAAGATGAAACAGAAAAAAGCATATTAAACTTGAGTCCTAAGAAGAGATATTGCCCTCTTATTAAAATATCCACTTTAATTCCTTTAAAAACATTATTTTTAATTTCACAGTTTCTTCCTTGGAAAGATAACCATTTATTTCCTTCTCATATAAATCATTAAAATGTGTCCTTTCCTTCCAATTTTATTGTTTTTATACATCTCTTTCTTCAAATATATCTATATTAATTTTAAAAATACTTGTCTCAATTTAAACAACTTTGAAGTGAATAAATACTTTATCACCTTTGTATAACCAATTTGGTTGTCAATTCTTGCCATTAGGTACTGACATTTACCCTTTCAACAAACGTTTCCTGAGAGCCTACCAAGAGCACTGCACCTCGTGCTGGAGATTTAAGAAGGCAGTACAAAGACTCAGTCCGTACCCCCCAGAGCTTGTAGCGAGGGTTGGCAAACCATGATCCCCAGGCCATTTCTGGCCCACCGAATTTTTGCAGTTGAAGTTTTACTAGAACGCAA
The DNA here is from genome assembly GCF_003265705.2 of Callorhinus ursinus. Taxonomy (NCBI): domain Eukaryota; kingdom Metazoa; phylum Chordata; class Mammalia; order Carnivora; family Otariidae; genus Callorhinus; species Callorhinus ursinus. The sequence continues at coordinate 6,926,247 of NW_027397112.1, forward strand.
CCACCCCCGTTCGCTGACACACTGTCTATGGCCTCCTTCTCACAGCAGTGGCAGAACCCAGTGACTGCTCGGAAACCATGCGGCCACAAAGCCTGAAGACGTACTATCTGGCCTCTCGCAGGAAAAGTTTGCAAAGCCCAGGCTTGGAGGCCAGTAGAGGATACCAACAAGTAAAGACAAAATTAGAGATGTTAACAAAAGGAAGTGATAGGACAATGAGAGGTGGCTTCACAGAGGCTATGGCATTTGAACTGAATCTTGCGCAAGGAGCTGAAATTTACCAGTGCGGGAAGGACATTGTAGGTAAAGGTAACAAGGGCGGGGAAAGGAGAAAAATATGGTAGATTTGAGGAGCATGAGAAGCTCTGTGTACACAAAGCGACTATGTCACTTGTTTAGATGTTAGTTTTCCCCTTCCTGACATCAGATAAAACTGCAAGAGCCCTATTACACAAGACCCTGAATGATTCAATACTGAGAATAAACATTTTTAATCCTGTATTGTAAACTGTGGTAAGCTACCAAAGATTTGTAAGCTAGAGAGTGCCGTCATCCTTCTGAAATCCAAATTTGATTCTAAGTGGTGACAATGTGAAAACTGAAATATAATGTGGAAAGAAGCAATTTTTCTTTCCCATCTCTGTCAAAACACTCAATGAGCTGCTTTGGTATATCAACCTCCCTATAAGTTTCAATGTGGAAATAGTCACTGAGGACTGTAGAGTACTTGCCTCACCAAAGGCTCTCAAGCTAAACACAGAACTGACCACTCTCCAGAACCCAAACAAGCAGCTTGCTCCTGAACTGCAGCTCAGGTACTCTTGGCAACCAAGCTATCACAACACCGGCAGCGACGTGCCCATCATGCCTCCAGCACATTTTCATCTCTCATCACTAAGTTCAAATGGATTTGCCATTGAATTGGACCAATAAGGTCCTTAAGATCACTGGGTGTATAGAAACTGTCTAGAAGATGAAATAGGAAGAATGACAATTTCAGGGGCGCCTGGGTGGCTCAGTCCTGGGATCGAGCCCCACATCGGGCTCCCTGCTCAGTGGGGGGGGGGTCAGCTTCTCCCTCTCCCTCTGCCTGCAGCTCCCCCTGCTTGTGCTCTCTCTGTCAAATAAATAAATAAAATCTTTAAAAAAAAAAAAGAATGACAATTTCATCCCAGTCTTCCCAAGCAGCTGCAAAGCCTGCTCTCTGAATGTCTCAGAGCCCATTACCCACAGTGGCATTATAAATATGGAGGGTCTTGAATAATGAGTTGTCATTAACCATTTACAATGAGCCAAGATTTAAGCTTTATATATTAAATCATTAAACTTTATCTGCAAAATTAGTATATGTGCTGCCGAAGCGAGCACCTTTATCTGCAAAATTAAAAACAAAGTTTCAGAACCTACTTAAGGTTCTTTATAAACAAACATTGTCCCCCATAAATCCTCATCTTTTTGATGACTAATGCTACATTCACCTGGGATATACATCTTTCTATAAGACGCTGTTGAAAAAGCATACTCAGATCACATGAGGGAGATCATAATGATTAGATGTCAAGGTTGTTTATGGACAAGCTGCCTCCTTCACTTCTGACTTTGACATGGACAAGAAGCTAGGCCGGTCATAGAAACTTAATCAAGACTCTGCTACCTTGATGGCTCAGTCGGTTAAGCGGCCAACTCTTGATTTTGGTCATGATCTCAGGTTCCTGGGAGCCAGACCCTCCTTGGGCTCGCCACTCAGCCAGGAGTCTGTTTGTCCCGCTCCCTCTGCCCCTCCCCCCACCTCTCTCTCTCTAAAATAAATAAATAAATCTTAAAAAAGAAAAAAAAAAAAGACTGTGCTACTCGGGGCACCTAAATCACTCAGCCGGTTGGGCATCTGACTCTTGGTTTCGGCTCAGGTCATAATCTCAGGGTCATGGGATCAAGCCCCACGTCAGGCTTTGCGCTCACCACAGAGTCTGCTTGTCCCTCTCCCTCTGCTCTTCCCCCTGTGCGTGCTCTCTCTCTCTCTAATGAACAAAATCTTTAATAAATAAGTCAAGGAAGGAAGGAAGGACAGAAGGAAGGAAGGAAGACTGTGCTACTCTATGATACTACAATAATGGGCTAAGCAGCATAGAGGACTGTAATGTCTGAAGGAGCCTGAGAATTAAATTATTACCAGAATCAGATTATCCTCCATCACTTTCCTCTTAATACTGAGGCACTGAGTCAAGGAGAGCTAGGAACTGGCTTGCCCCGAGGCCCTAGGACAAAGCATCGATGGGTGGAAAGAAAATGAAACATCTATCACGTTGCCTAGTTCCTGAACAGGGAAAGATCGTAAGAGAAATGTTACAACAAGGACAAGAGAGACACTTGGCTATCTCGGCCTCAGCGGCTCTCACAGTACCCAAGGCTCTTGGGGTAGATTGAGTCCTGCGCTGCCTCGGACTAGAAGGGCTGCCAAGGCTTCCTCACTGCTGCCTACTCTCTCCCCGCATCCCTTTCCACACACACAGAACCCCCACTTGCATGGCAGCTCCCCTCAGGCTCCAGCACAAAGGGTCACTGGCTGCCTCATTTGTACCCCTCCAGTAGGTACTAAGTCCTCTCAGTTGTAGAAACCGTGACTCAGAGCTGCTTATGGGACATAAGTCACTGGGTATAGAGTACAGTTGCTTAAAGCCAGCTAAGTTGGAAATACAGATTTGGAAGTCATTATCATGCAGCAGAGATTTAAAACCATGGAACTGACCTAGTTTATGTGAGAAATCATAGAATGCAGAGAGGTGTAGGACAGTGACAGAACCCTGGGAAACCCCAACGTAAGGAGTAGGGACAGATGGGAAGGGGGTGGGCAGGAACTTACAAAAGAGACAGGTCACGTTAGAGTTGCGCAAAGTAGAAACGTATGTCAAAGAAACCAAAAGAAACAAGATGGTCAAAAAGAATGAAGTAGAAAATAGTTAACAAATACCAGAGAAAAGACAAGTAAGACTACAACTGAAGTGGGTTCATAAGAGTTGGTCGCTTGAGGGGTGCCTTGGTGGCTCAGTTGGTAAAGCATCTGCCTTCAGCTCAGGTCATGATCCCACAGTCCCAGGATTGAGCCCCACATAAGGCTCCCCGTTCAGCTGGGAGTCTGCTTCTCCCTCTGCCCCTCAATCCGCTTGTGCTCTCTCTCTCTCAAATAAATAAATAAAATCTTAGAGATTTCCAGTGGCACTAATTCAACTAATGATCTGGTTTTCCCTAACTAGTTCACAAGTACAGAAGCAAGGAGAGTAGATGAATGGGTGGATAAAGAATTTAGGATTAGTGATGACATGAATAAGTCATGGGAATAAAAGGTACAGCACAGGGAATATAATCAATGGTACTGTAATAGCGTTGTACAGTGACAGATGGTAATTACACTGCGGTGAGCAAGCATAACATACAGACTCATTGAATCACTATGTTGTACACCTGAAATTAATGTAACATTGTGTGTCAACTATACTTCAATTAAAAAAGTTAAGGATTTATACAGAAGGTGTAATGAGAGAACAAGGTAAGCTAAAGCTACTTAAGGAAGTTAAGTCTTCCTTCTTCACTATACCAACTCTTTGCATTCTGAGATTATTTTGAATGACACATCTACAGCTGTGTCTTCACTTAGTACTTTATCATGGAGAGGCTCTAAATTCAAGTCTATCACTGAATAACACAATTTGAGAAAAGTATACGAATAAATCAGATAATGCAGGCACAAAGAAAAGGTGAAGGGAGAGAGGATAACACAACCCACCAGATACTCATAAACAATAAACATAAAAGACATACATAAAAAGATAGAAAATTTTCTTTAAAATGTCAAGATTCCAAGATGATCAATTAGACTAAATCCATCAGGACAATCCATTCACCAAATGTAAGCAGCATACCTGTTTTGCTTCTGTAGGCTTTTTCTCTGGTGTTCGAATCTTATTAATTTCAGGTCCAGGGTTATTTGTATCGCTTTTACCTAAGAAAATATTTAAAAATTCTTATAAACTGTCTCCAATGGATGTTACATTTCCAATGACTAACCATTATTAGACAGAAGCAGAATATTTTGAACATTTTTCACCCATTATATCAATTTATACTACTGCTTGGGATTTGCCTTTTCTAAAGTTTCAGAGTTGCCATTTCCCTGCAAGAAAGAAAATTTATAATTAAAGCAAACCTCACTGTCAAAACAAAAGCTTAATAAAGGAATAACCTTAAAACATGAAATAATTTCAAAGATAATTGCCCATTCTCCAGGAATTTGTAGCCTCGTTTTCTTAAACTAGATGCACAAAAGGCATTGGCATTCTTGCCTATTTATAAAGGCTCAATGCTTTGGCCATTCACAAATGCAATTAAGCAAAAATCCAAAAATATGCCAACTCAATTAACAAAGGAATCTAAACTGAATAGATATTCTGAAAGGAATGTAGTCACACTACTTAAAAGTAATAGCAAACTAAATATAAGTGGATGATAAATAGTAAAGAAAGCAAATTGAGATTTAAAAAAATTCACAATTAGAATAGAATTAAATAATGCTATTTCACACGTGAAAGGATCTTATTTTTCTTTTTTTAAGCTTCTATTTATTTACTTGAGAGAGACAGAGAGAGCAAGGGGAGAGGCAAAGGGAGAGGATCTCAATCAGGCTCAGCTGAGCACAAGCCCGATGCAGGGCTCAATCTCACAACCCTGAGATCATGACCTCAACCGAAATCAAGAGTCTGATGCTTAACCAGGAGCCCCACACACATGAAAGGATTTTAATCTATAAGTGTTAACTGTTGGATATTTTAAATTCCTTGAAAAAAATCCCTGATTTGGGCTCTTGTTTAAAAACATTCTTTTATGGGGCAGCTGGGTGACTCGGTCAGTTAAGCATCCAACTCTTGATAACAGTTCAGGTCTTCATCTCAGGCTCATGAGTTCAAGCCCTGCACTGGGCTCCAAATTGGGCATGGAGCCTACTTAAATACATACATACATACATACATATATACATCACTTTTTTAGGAAAGCCACTGGAAATTTGTAAAATGAATTTTCATTCCAGAATATGGTTATTACTAAACTTCAAGAAACGAAAACTGCAATGTCTGAGATGAAAAATACACTGGATGGAACTAGCAGATTAGACATTATAGAATAAAAACTTAGTGAACTTGAGCAACAGAAACTACACAAAATGAAATACAAAAAGAAAAAAGAGAAAGAGAAAAAAAAGGAAAGTGCATCCATGAACTGTGGGGAAACTTTAATCAGCCTAGTATTTGGGTAGTTGGAATTCCTGAATAAGTCAGGAGGAGGTGAGACAAAAAATATCTTAGGAAATAAAGGTTGGGTGCCTGGGTGGCTCAGCCTTTAAAGCATCTGCCTTCGGCTCAGGTCATGATCCCAGTGTCCTGGGATTGATCCCGCATCGGGCTCCCTACTCCACGAGAAGCCTGCTTCTCCCTCTCCCACTGCCCCCTGCTTGTGTTCTCTCTCTCGCTGTGTCTCTGTCAAATAAATAAATAAATAAAAACTTTTTAAAAAAGAAATAAAGGTCAAAAGTTTCCAAACTTGATGAAAACTATAAATCCACAGATCCAAGAAGCTCAACAAAACCCCAAACACAAGAGGCATGAAGAAAACTACACCAAGGAATATCATAAGCAATCTACTAAAACCAGTAGAAAAAGAAACTCTTAAAAGGAGACAGAGAAAATAAGTCACATTACATATACAAAAACAAAAGTAGGATGACATCAGATTTCTCACTAGAAACAACTGAAGCAAGAAAACAGCAGAGTAACATTAAAGCACTGAAAGATTAAAAACTGTCAACCAAGAATTCTATACCCTGCAAAACTATCTTTCAAAAATGAAAGTGAAACAAAAATATTTTCAGGCATACAGATACTGAAAGAATTCATCACCAGTAGATTCACATTACAAGGAATTTTAAGAAAAGTCCTTCAGGCAGAAGGAAAAGTCTATCAAATGAAAACATGAGTATACAGAAAGAAATGAAGATTACCAGAAATGTTACCTACATGGATAGATACAAAAATTATTGTTCTTATTTAAAACTCTTTAAAAAGATACTTGGCTGGGGGCGCCTGGGTGGCTCAGTCATTAAGCGTCTGCCTTCGGCTCAGGTCATGATTCCAGAGTCCTGGGATCAAGTCCCACATTGGGCTTCCTGCTCGGCGAGAAGTCTGCTTCTCCTTCTCCCACTCCCCCTGCTTGTGTTCCCTCTCTCACTGTCTCTCTCTCTCTCTGTCAAATAAATAAAAATCTTAAAAAAAAAAAGATACTTGGCTGTTTAAATAAAAATAATAATAATGTTTGGGCTTATAACATGTAAAAGTAAAATGCATGACAATAATATCATAAAAGCCAGGAGATGAAAAATTCAAATATCATAAGGTTCTTTTACTGTACATGAAGTGGTAAAATATAAATTAGAAAGTAGACTGTGAGAAGTTAAAGATGTATACTATGAACTCTAAAGCAAATACTAAAATAATACAGTTGTAGCTAATAATCAAAAAAAGGAGATAAAATGGAATCATAAAAAATATTCAACTAATCCAAAAGAAGGCAGGAAAAAAGTCAAGGAGAAACAAAAAACAGATTGGACAAATTAAAAACAGATAGCAAGATGACAAAATCAAGCCTAACTATATAATCACATTAAGTATAAATGGTCTAAAAACCCCAATTAAAAGGCAGAGATTGTCACATTGGACTAAAAGAAAAAAAAATCAAGAGCCAACCACATGTCACCTAAAATAAATGCACTGTAGGGACTCCTGGGTGGCTCAGTCAGTTGAGCACTTAACTCTTAGTTCTGGCTCAGTCATTATCTCAGGATCTCAGGATTGTGGGATTGAGCCCCACACAGGGCTCCATGCTCAGCAGGGAGTCTTCTTAGAATTCTCTCTCTCTCTCTCTCTCTCTCTCTCTCTCTCTCTCTCTC
>NW_027397112.1:6933247-7115662 GCF_003265705.2 Callorhinus ursinus
TCTCTCTCTCTCTCTCTCTCTCTCTCTCTCTCTCTCTCTCTCAATCTCTGTCCCTCCCCCACCTCCCTCTCTCCCAAATAAGTAAATCTTTTAAAAAACAAATAAAATAAAATAAATGCATTTTAAGGATTTTATGTATTTGAGAGAGACAGAAAGAACATGCACGAGAGAAGAGGCAAATGGAGAGGTAAAAAGAGAATCTCAAGCAGGCTCTGAGCTGAGCACAGAGCCCGAGCAGAGCTCAATCCCACAACCCTGAGATCATGACCTGAGCCAAAATCAAGAGTCAGATGTTTAACTGACTGAGCCACCCAGGTGCCCCAAGAAATGCACTTTAAATATAAAGACACAAAGAGATTAACAGTAATGAAGGAAGGGAGGGAGAGAGGGAGGGAGGGAAGGAGGGAGGGGGGGGGGAGGGAGGGAGGAAGGGAGGAAGGGAGGAAGGAAGGAAGGAAGGAAGGAAGGGAAAGAAAGGAAAGAAAGGAAAGAAAGGAAAGAAAGGAAAGAAAGAAAGAAAGAAAGAAAGAAAGAAAGAAAGAAAGAAAGAAAGAAAGAAAGAAAGAAAGAAAGAAAGAAAGAAAGAAGAAAGGAAGGAAGGGAGGAAGGGAGGAAGGGAGGAAGGGAGGAAGGAAGGAAGGAAGGAAGGAAGGAAGGAAGAAAAGAAAGAAAGAAAGAAAGAAAGAAAGAAAAGAAAGGGAAGGAAGGAAGGAAGGAAGGAAGGAAGGAAGGAAGGAAGGAAGGAAGGAAGGAAAGAAAGAAAGAAAGAAAGAAAGAAAGAAAGAAAGAAAGAAAGAAAGAAAGAAAGAAAGAAAGAAAGAAAAGAAAGGGAAGGAAGGAAGGAAGGAAGGAAGGAAAGAAAAAGAAAGAAAGAAAGAAAGAAAGAAAGAAAGAAAGAAAGAAAGAAAGAAAGAAAGAAAGAAAGAAAGGGTAAAAAAAGATATACCATGCCACCACTAGTCAAAAGAAAGCTAAAGTGATTACATTAGATATTAAGCAAAGTAGATCACAGAGCAAAGACTACTACCAGGGATAAAGGAAGTCATTCCAAATTCATAAGAGTTAATTAATCAAGAGCACATAATCCTAAATGTTGATGCTCCTAATAACAGAACTTCAAAATTAATCAAGCAAAACTTCTTAAGGAAAAATAGACAAATGTCAATTGTACTTGGAGATTCCAATATTCTCTAAATACGTATTTTTTAAAAAGTAGAAAATCAGCAAGAATATAGTAGTTGTGCGCAATTCTACCAATCAACTTGATCTAAGTAACATTTATAGAACACTCCATTCTTTTCAAGTGAACATGGAACATTTGCAAAGATATACACCATATTCTGGGCCATAAAACAAATCTCAATAAATTCAAAAGAGTTTGAATTTGTTTGAAAACAAAATATGTTTTCTTACCACAATGGAATTAATGTAGAAATAAGTAACATAAAAATTCTTAGAAGATCCCTAATAACTGGAAACTAAAACTCCCTTTTCTAAATATTCCATGGACCTAATTTCAAGTGAAATTAGAAAGTGTACTCAACTGAATGAAATGAAAATACATCAGAATTTGTGGGATGAGTGCACTACTAAGGAGGAAAACTGTAACACTGAATACCTATATTAAGTTTTCACTCTAACAAAGTATGTGCAAGAGTCGTATACTGAAAACCTTAAGAAGGGGGGTGGGGCGCTCAATACTGTTAAGGTGTCAATTCTCCCTAAATTGATCTACAAATCAACACAATCCCAATCCAAATCTCAGGAGGGTTTTTTGTAGAAACCGAGAAGCTGATTCTAAAATGTACATGGAAATGCAAAGGACCTGGAATACACAGTTTTGAAAAAGAACAAAGTTGGAAAACTCATAGTACCTGATGTCAAGACTTTCATAAAGCTACAGGAATCAAGACAGCACTTCTGGCATACACATAAACACGTGCATCAACAGAACAGAGACTTCATATATGTGGCCAATCGATTTTCAACAAAGGCACTACGTTTAATGGAGGAAGGACAGTGTTTTCAACAAATGTTGCGCGCTCTCTCTCTCTCTCTCTCTCTATATATATATATACACACACAGAAACAAACAAAAAAACCATCTGAATTCTTACCTCACACCACATATAAAACTTAACTCAAAATGGACCTAATGTGAGAGCTAAACCTATGAAATTTCTAGGGGAAAAAACACAGATCTTTGTGATCTTGGATCAAAGAAATTTAGACACCACACCAAAAACATGACTCAAAGAAGAAAAAAATGGATAAACTGAATTTTATCAAAAGTAGAAACTTCTACTTTTTGAAAGATACTGTTAATGAAAAGGCAAGCCATATCCTGGGAGAAAATATTTTCAAAACATGTATCTAATTAAAGATTTGTATCCAGAAGGTATAAAGAACTCTTATAACTTCATAAAACACACTAATAAAAAAAGTGGGCAAAAATATGAATAGACACTTCATGAAAGATATACAGAGGGCAAGTAAGCCCAATGAAAAGATATTCAACATTATTAGTCATTAGGAACAAGCAAACTAATACTATGATCAAATACTATCACATACCCGCTAGCAAGGGTAAAATTAAAAAGAATGACAACACTAAGTGCTGATGAGAATCTCATATATTACTAGCTGAAATGAAAAATGGATCACCACTTTGAAAAACAGCATGACAGTTTCTTATAAAGTCACCTACGTATTTATAATATGCTCAGCAATCTTACTCCTGGGAATACACTCTAGAGAAATGAAAATGTATGTTCACACATATGTTCACAGCAACTTTATTCATTAGAGCCAAAAATTAGAAATAACTAAGGTGACCATCAATTGATGGATAGATAAAAACATTGTGGTGCATAATAGAATACTAATCAACAGTAAAAAGGAACAAACTACTGACACACACAACATGAATGAATCTCAAAAGCATTAAGTTAAGTGAATGAAGCTGAACACACCAAACTATATACTCTGTGATTCCATTTACATGACATACTAGAGACAAAACTCCCGATTAGTGGTTGCCCAGGGCCGGGGGTTGGAGAAGGCAAACTACAAAGGGATATGAGGGAACATTTTGAGTTACGGAAATATCCAAAACTTGATTCTGGTGGTGGTGAACAACTCTCTGTATTTGTCAAAACACATCAACTATACGTTTTAAAAGTGAATTTTCTGTAGATAAATTATACCTCAATAAACCTGACTTTAAAAAACAGACTGGGTAATTTTTCCTTATTTATAATTCAAGTAGACAGGAGATTGTGATTTACCTAAGAACTACTTTAAATCAAGAGTAGCATTCATGTTTAGTACAGCACAAAAATAATTTGGGTCAATAAAAATGTTTAACAGGAGAGGATTTTCCAGCTCAATTTTAAAGAACTATCAATTAAAACACTCTAAAAATTGGCCACCTAGGTGGTTCAGTTAGTTGAGCGACCAACTCTTTGGTTTCGGCTCAGGTCATGGTCTCAGAGTCGTGAGATCAAGCCCCGTGTTGGGCTCCTCACTCAGCAGGGAGTCTGCTTGAGATTCTCTCCCTCTCCCTCTCCCCCTCCCTATGCTTTCTCTAAATAAATAAATAAAATATTTTTAAAAAAATAATCATACTGTTAAAAGAACTTTATATGTTGATACAAACAGGCATATCATCAATTCAGGAACATGAGAATAGTGAAGCAGCTCACCATTTCGACTTGGCTCATGCTGCTCCTTCTCCTGATGCGGGTTTTGTGGCTGCCCTATGCTGACAGGTGGGTGGTGCCCAAGGCCGTATGGTATGGGAGACCCCCGTCCGTGTGTCTGTAAGAGGTTCATATTGTAGGCCATCGCTGCCTGGTGTGTAAGGATCCGAGGATCGACTGCAAATCTGCCCTGGTACCCTGTCCATGGTACCTAGGTCATTACAAGAAATAAAATAACTGCATTACGTACATTTTGAAAGGCAAGCTGCCATAGTGCTGTTGATTAGGAAAAAGCAAACACACACAGAGAGATGTTAACTTTATCAAAATGAGTAACTACAAAGTCAATGCTAATTGTAACAACTGGCAGAATTACTACTACATCTTAACTGGTCAAAAACTGGCTTCTTTAAAAAAGAAAATTGGCTTCCTGAATATTTAGTGTGTAGGGAAAATTGGTCATTTTTCAGGTTTGGAAGAAATTGAGGACTTTAAACTGATAATTATTCCTTGACACATTAAATCATTTTATAATCCTGAATCATTTCCCCCTCAATATGAATGTATACATGTCATAGGTTACCAAGGAAATTATCTTTTAAATTATAACTGCATAGTTACAGAGTTTAATAGACTGAATGAAAGAATGGGGAAAATTAAGAAAGAATTTAGTCTAAGGAGTCTCGACACAAAATATACATATTCCAACTTTACATGAATAACCCAACCCAATCATTTCATGTCCATTTACTGTAGGGAAAATTCAAACAGGCTATTAGTTTAATTAATGCTTTTGATAAATTCAACTCTTCCCTTAAACCACAGAAACAGAACATTTCTTTAGGTGTTATCTAAACATATACTCTCTGTGTACGAACATAAAAGGATAAATACAATGACATCTAAGCTACTCTTACTGTAATATAACTGTTAAATGCAGACTCCTAAAAAAAATCTTATATAATAAAAGCCTCTTTGACCTAGTAAAATGAAATATAAATCCTAAAGGAATTACTATTTAAAGCAAATGATGTATAATGTTGCCAGGCTGTCTGGGAAGAAATAAGTCAGCTAAAATTGAAGATCTATGGGCAGTGGGCATGAATTACACATTTCTTACTGACAGTTATTCTCATTGGCTGCTGTAATTGTAAACTATCGTGATCAATATGGCTGAGAAAGGTTTACAGCTAGGCATTTTTCCATTTTGGTGGTGGGAGGTGCCAAAAATCATTGGCAATAATCACCTCTGCCTGAAATTACAATACTTGCCTTAAATGAAAGATATGTTTTCTAGGCTAAAATTCCTGAATTTGGAAATATTGTATCAGCAAATTTATAAAATTACCAAAATATTAAAGAATCTTAAAGGAATAAAAATGGGTTATACACAAGATGGAAGCCCTCTAAATATCTATTGTCTTAGAAAGGATTTAATAATGTTTTTAAGTACCCATAAGATTTCATAAGGAGTGAAATTTCTCAGAAAAATTCACAGATCCGGAGAGCTGGACTAATCCAAGCTTCTGTGCCTGCTCCAAAAAACTGTATTTCTTAGGAAAGGTTAATGAATTATGTAAGAATAAAAAAGTAAAAGATAAAAGAGCATCACTTTGTAAAACAAGAGATCAATTTACAAGCTATGTTAACTTTCAGCTCAATTTTCCCAGTAAAAGTATTTCAAAAGAATACAAAGGCTTCTCAATCAAAACATCCAATTTACAGATTTCTTCATAGCCACTGACAATCTAGTAACAAATTGTAAGCAACAATTCATATTTCTTTGGTCATTTCAAAATCTGAAGGTTAAAGAAAGAGCTGCTATAAAAGCTTACAGGCACTGAAAAGTTTTTTTAAAAAAGGTACAACACTATTTGGGATAGTTACTAATTTCATGAAACCTATTTTATTTTATTCAATAGAAAGTATCTCAAATGTCCACTTACAGGTAAAGGCACCGACATGACTACATTCCCTCCATAGACAGCAGGTACGTAAAGAATACTGGTCCCAGTGTGAGGATCTATTCTCTGAACAGGGCTTGGAGACTTCCCCAAATTTGGGTGAGGGCCAAGAGGTGGTGGAGGAGTATATGCTCTAATAGGATTGCCAATAAGTACAGAAGGATTGGGCTGAACTGGAAAATCAAGAGAGAGGATGCACTCAGTAGTTGTCCACATTCCTCTAGACAAGAATAATTTAAATCACCAACAGCAAAATACATTTCCCAGGTTTTCCCGAAGATACCTTATAATCAAAGAAATACCAATATGGAAGAGTAAAGCATACTAAAAACACATAACCATTTTACAATGTTCCCTAAAATTAGCCTGAGATATACAAAGTATTCCTTTTGTAAACTAGTGTAATTGTAAATGTCTTCCAAGAAGCTAGAGGTGTGTCTTTCAAGAGAGAAAACCATACACACTCAGTAAACATTCTTCTAAGACTAGGAAAATAAATACAATCCCTCACAATGAAGTTTTGGCTTGCAACTGTAATATAGCCACAAACAAAATGAAGGTTAAGCAATTATTATTTTAAAAGCACAATTCTGTAATATTTTAAATCGTTTAAATAAACTTCATCTTGAAATTTCAATGACCCAACATTTGTAGAATACATTTTCCAAAAACTCTTGTTGCATGGGCTTAAATGTTTTTCCTCCAAACTTCTAGATATAAGTCACCTGTTTTCAGAAATGGCGTAACAGAATTCACAAGACCAGATGTGTTGAAAAAAAGTTAAGCGAGTTCCAAAGTGAGTGAGTGAGAGAGAGAGAGAGAGAGAGAGAGAGAGAGTGTGTGTGTGTGTGTGTGTGTGTGTGTGTGTGTGTGTGTCCTGCCCCCTCCCCATCCTCCTCTTTCTAGTGATGAAGTTTGGGGGTAAATCTCTTATACAATAAAAGCAAGTTATCTCAGAGCTAATTTTCCACTTACCAGTTCCATCATTCTGGAAATGATCATTCTGGGTATGATGGAGGCTTTTCCCCTTTAAAGAAAAAAAACAGAAGTATAATAATTTAAACACATTTCATCTTAGGAGAACAATAACCACTTTCCTAATCCTAAGCAAACTGAATATATACAGCAACAATTAAAATTCAAAGACTGCAAGTCTGTAATCAATAACCATTAGACTGCTTTGAGTCAACTTTCTTTTTAAATATTAAGTCATGGGGGAGCACCTGGGTGGCTCAGTCAGTTAAGCGTCTGCCTTTGGCTCAGGTCATGATCTCAGGATCCTGGGATCGAGCTCCATGAAGGGCTCCCTGCTCAGCGGGGAGTACGCTTCTCCCTCTCCCTCCACCCGCCTTCCCACACACTCATACTCTCTCAAATAAATAAAATCTTTTAAAAAAATGAATAAATAAATAAATATTAAGTCATGGTGCTAGGCCTCTAATTTTCTCAGCTTCAAATTAAGGGTATCTAAAATTCTTTGTTTAAATGATTTTTTAAATAAAAAGAAATAAGCAGTCAATGTGACTGAAACCTAAATTCTGTTCCTTTGCAGCTTCTCTACAAATTTTCTATTAATTAAATGATGAAATGAAAAGTTGCTTTTCAAGGGAAAAACATCAGTCTTCAATCTCTGAGGATGAAAACCTTTAAAACAACCATGTGAACATAAACATGGTTTGGGACTTATGGTATTTCAAGCATGATTCATGGCATCTTAAAGTGTAAAATTCACTAAAGGGATAGGAAAAGACACTGACACAATTTGCTTAAGAGAATGTACAAATGTTCTAGAAAGCAATTTGGCAATATTACCAGAAGCATCAAAAATGTATACACTTTAACCCAATAATTGCACTTTCAGGAATTTATCCAAAAGAAATAATACTGGATTTGGGCACAGATGTTCATCACAGCATTGTTTTTATGTATGTTAAATGTTAACAACCTAAATGTCCATCAATTGAAGATTTATTAAATAAGCAATGCTAGAAATGGGATGATTTTAAGGCAGAAACAACATTTGAAGAGACAATGGTTCTGAATTTCTGGACTTTAAAAAATGTCTTTCTCGTTCTATTGGCTAAATGTAACACACAAGGCCATGATACAGCACAAGTAGCACGTTATACAACTTACCCTTTAGACACACACAAATCTGTTATTTATATATAACATCTGAAAAATGAAGGTGTGGGGGGGCGGGGGGGGGGGGGAGTGGATAACATCTATAGCAGGGAAAAAAATTTCTTCCTGACCGAAGCAAAAGTACAGTGACGCTTCATTTATCTCCCTGTCGGCAATGTTAATTATTCAAGTCAGCACTAAACATCCAAGGCATGCACTCAGGTAGGTTAGTTATGAGCGGACAAGGGCAACAAAGTTCCAACTCTTAGAGAGCCAGAAGAAACACTCAAGAAAGAATCACAGTCAGTCCATTAATCCAGAGACTGTTCCCAGTGATTGGCACTAGCTATACAAAACAAACTTCTGAGGAATAGAGGAGCAGTAAGAAAAGCATGGCAGGAGAAAGAAGAAACCATGAAAAGGTGAGCGTTGCAGGCAGCAGAGATGGTGGAAATAGGTGGGAAGATCAGAAGCAGAAGCCATCAGAAGTGACATCAAGAACAGCTGGGGCACATACACTGACGGAAGAAAGGAGAGAAGACTGTTCCAAAAGGGTAGCAAACCATTTCAATTTCTTAGCCTCTAATGAACCATCAAGCAGGGGTGAATGTGCAGCATGCAGAGAAAACAGTGATGTAGTCATAGTGTGGTACGAACTGTCCCCTAGAGATGTCCACACCCTGATCCCTGGAATCTGTGACTATGCCATGTTATGTGGCAAAAGGGACTCCGCAGATATAATTAAGTGGTGTATTTGCAATACGGAGATTATCCTAGATTATCTGGGTGGACCCACTCTAATCACATGAGCCCTAAAAGCAGAAAAGTTTCCCCAGCTGGAGTCAGATATGGCAGAAGAGGAAGTCAGAGATTCCAAGGGAGAGAAGGATTTTAATACATTGTTGGTCACTCTGAGACAACACAAGGGCCAAATGCAAGAATAGGAGAGAAGCCTCCAGAAGCTAAGAACGCTCCAGCAGGCAACAAAACAAGGACTTCGGTCCTGCAACCACAAGGAACTAGATTCTGCATGAACTCAGAAGCAGATTCTTCCCAGAGCCTCCAGATAAGAGGCCAGTCAGCCAACACCTTGATTCTGGCCTTGTGAGACCCAACACCAAGAAACCAACCAACCAAGGGTTGGGACATGTGACCCAAAGAAATGTGAGACAATACATTTGTGTTGTTTTAAGTCACTAAGTATGTGCTAATTTGTTGCAGCAACAATAGGAAACCAATACAAAGAATAACCACAGTCTAGGTTAATCCTATATGTAAAGCTGGAAGCAGGCCAGACAATATATACATCAGCACTCTGGGTTGTGGGATACACTAAATTAAAAAGCAACTTGGGGTCTATCATGTAAAAAGATATGCACCTCTACAAGTATAATTCAGCACTCTGTATGGTTCAGTGCAGGAGACACTTTACTCAGATGCTTCAACTTAGCACGCAGCTGTAGGGCAGTAAGTGTACTTGGTCCGTAGAATAATCACATGGTGTTTGGTAGTTTATAAACAAAATAATAATGTAGCAGTAGGGTTAGCACTGTCTATAAAAGTCATCCCACAATGATAATTCCAGAAGTTTGCTAATAAATCTCAGAAAGTATGTGAACCTCTAGTAGAATGTCAGGATTTTTATAAGCAGATGTAGCTCATGTCAACATAGTTTCTAAGGACTTTTTACTCTGCCATTCCTTTATTCAAATATTTACTATTTCACACATTGTTTTCCATTTACGCATTCAACACATGTTAATGAGGCCCACCACGTGTCCACCCCTGGCTGGGCACAGAGGCTACTGAAGTACACAGACTGACATGCTTTCTGATGTCCAGACAGTGAGAAACAACATAAGCAGCTGGAGACAGATGATGAAAACAACTCACAACTAGAATCTATAAAATAATGCTTTGGTCTTTTCAGAGGATCCATTTCTGAGTATTATCTATGCTCTGTCCGGTTTTTAGTGTGTGTGCAAATGAATCTGTTCCATTTTAACAAAGCTTCCAAACATTGCTCCCAGTAAATGCCCTAGGATAAGTGGAATGAAAACAGGCAAATTGCTTTTCTCTGTGCTAATTCTGCAGGTGCCCATGAAACAGGTGCTTGGCGATAAATGATGCCTGCAGAGAGGGAGGCAATAAAGGGCCAGCTTGGACAACCGGCTCCTGGAGCCCTAACATTCTGTACCTTTGCTAACACCATCACAGAATGGACCTCTTACATAAAGTTTTGTGACTGCTCGACAGCTCGGGGCATGTTTTGTTGCCAAATACAACCCTAAAAGCAAGCAGGTCCTGGAGCACTTTTAACTATCAGCCAGGCTTCTGATGACTGCATCTACATGAAATCAGACCGGGATTTAAATTGTCAATACTAACTGTATCAACAATACTAATTTTTAATATTTCTTATGCACAGAACTGTGTTAAAAGTCAAACATTAAGGAAAACTTAAGGGGAAATTGTATGGTTTAGTATCACATTTTCAGAAACAGCATCCTTGGGGTGCCTGGGTGGCTCAGTTGGTTAAGCGTCTGCCTTCGGCTCAGGTCATGATCCCAGGGTTCTGGGATCGAGCCCCGCATTGGGCTCCCTGCTCAGCGGAAAGCCTGCTTCTCCCTCTCCCTCTCCCCCTGCTTGTGTTCCCTCTCTCGCTGTCTCTGTCAAATAAGTAAATAAAATCTTAAAAAGAAATAGCATCCTTTTCTAGCAATGAAGTAAATCCCCATTCATCAAAAGCTCTAGCACATGAAATGTGCTAGGGATATCTGGGATTTGTTTCAAAATTTTCCAGTGTGTATATCTGGTGGGGGAAGGAGGGGAGGTGGTCTGTAGATGAGACAAGATTAAGTTGGTAATTAATAAACCTAGAGGACAGGGGGTCACCCGGGTGGCTCAGTCAGTTGAGTATCCAACTCTTGGTTCTGGCTCAAGTCATGATCTCCGGGTCCTGGGCCTGAGCCCCGAGTTGGGCTCCATGCTTAACAGGGAGTCTGCTTGTCCCTCTACCCCTCCCCCCCATTAGTACTCACGCTCATGCGCGTGTTCTCGCTCTCTCTCAAATAAATAAATTCTTTAAAAAAAACAAACAAAACCTAGATGACAAGGAATTCATTATACTATTCTACTTATGAATATGTTTGAAACTTCCTACAATAGAAAATTAAATAAAACTCTAGCACAAATTCAAACCTCAAAACAATTTAATGGAAGTAAAATAAAATACTGGGAGAGAAAGAAGATAAAGTGACAAAAATAACCTCTTGTTCACTATACCTCAGTTGTTTAAAATTATTGATTATTCTCATACATGCTTTAAATAATCAATAATCTTAAATAGCCAGGTGTATAAAAAATTTGATGAACCACTGTGTTAGTGACATAGAAACAACAGATGGTATGTGTTGTATCAGTGAAGAATATTTCCTAAAAAGTCAAACAAAAAATCGGGGCAATGGCTATTTTGGCCATTAATTAAAATTACACAATCCTCTTATTAAAAGAGAAAAGCCAGGGCGCCTGGGTGGCTCAGTCGTTAAGCGTCTGCCTTCGGCTCAGGTCATGATCCCAGGGTCCTGGGATCGAGCCCCACATCGGGCTCTCTGCTCGGCGGGAAGCCTGCTTCTCCTTCTCCCACTCCCCCTGCCGCGTTCCCTCTCTCGCTGTGTCTCTCTCTGTCAAATAAAGAAGTTTAAAAAAAATAAAAATAAAAAAGAAAAGTCACACCAAAAAAAACAAAGGGAGAGAGAGAGAGAAAAGCCACGCTACACTCTACTGGATGCATCATAACCATTATTCTCTTATCAAATATCTACTGAGCACCCACTACATGCAAAGAGTGGGGCGAGGCACTAGGGGCCATAAAAAGTATATAGAAGAGGATTTTTGTCTTCAAAAGCAAGTGGATTGAACACATATTTACTTCACCTTTAAAATGACAACAAAAAGCAAACTGCAGGATCTTGCTTAGAGTCAGTCCACATTTGGTATCATGGCTTGAATCTAGCTGCACCTATAGTACATAAATTGATGCTTACGTTCTCAAGTCAGTAAGAAGAGTTTACTCTACTGTAGTTAGGGATGTGCAAAGGGTATAATGATTTTACAACACTGTAATTAAAAAAAAAAAAACAGTAAAATACAAAAACTTCTACCTGGATTCCCTACTCCCCACACACCCTAAACTCCTTGCTGATCCCTGTAGAGCCTGTTCTCTCACACCTCTGGCCTTCTGTATAGGCTCTTTCTTGAGCTTCATTCATTCATCTAAAAAATACTTTTAAGCACCAATGATGAGCCAAGTGTTGTTCTAGGCACTGAGGCTATAGCACAGTAAATAATACAGGCAAAAATCTCTGCCCTAATGGAGCTTTTATATCCTAGTTTCTGAAATGTCTCCTCAGTCTAGCACTATCCCCGTCTACTCAGTGGACTCCTAAACAAGATCTCTGTGATGGAAACTGCCTTGAATCCACCTACTTCCTCTGACCATCACCCTCCACCATCTGCCGCAAAGGACTCCAGAGGCCTAATCCGCTTATCTAGGCTTCTCTAGCACCTACCATAGCAGCTGGTACACTGAAGAAACTTAACTATCCGACAAATAAGTTGATAATCAGTTTATTAATAGTTTAAGCTTTAGAAATCTAGAAGATTCATTTATACAAGATGCTTAACCCCCTGGAAATCCCAAATCACTAAACATTACTGCACACTCGGTCCATTTTTATTAAACTAATAACATACAACAGTATTTTAACACAGAAGTAGTTCTCTTCTCAGCTTATTACCTATTGAGCTGAAATATTTAAAAGATATTAAACCATTAGTTATTGTTTACACATCAGGTTTTACATTTTTAAAATGAAGCCCCAAATTGAAATATTCTTTTACTTCGTTCATGTCATTTAATACCATACTGATGACTATAAACACACCAAAAAAACCAGAACAAATACTAAACATGCCATTCTCATAGCTTTCTTTTCTAGATGGTAAGTGCAAGCATATGTTTTTCAGGCACTGTAGCAAAAACACCAGCTGTCCCTGCCCAAAATAACTATGGTTCAAAAGTAGACATGGCCCTGACTGACCCACCTCCACTCCTCATTGGATTACTTCTTACACAACAAATATAGGTCAAATCAATTAAAGTAATCTTCCAGAAGTCAACCAAATTTTTTCACTGTGTCAAATATTACTTGAAATGAACTGGTCAGCAACCCAGGATTAGAACTATCTGTTTTCTACAAACACTATTACATAATATTATTCCTTATAATAATATGCTCTAAGGGCATGCTTTTAATGAGTGTTGACGGTCTTTTAAACTGCTTTGTTTTACTCACATCTTGCTAAAGAAAAGCCTACCAGTAGAGAGGACAGGGAGATATTATACAAAGGACACCAGAAGCAACCTGGTACTTGAAAACTTCTTTGAGGATGGTTAGGACACTGAGCACGGCTGCACACCACACTGTATTTGCTCTCACTACATGTCCAAGCTAGACAAGCTCCTTGCAGAAACCGCTTGCCGCCAAATGTAACCTTCATTTCCAAAACTTAAAGTAACCTGCAGCCTGATGAACCCCGGACCCTTCTGTGCTGCTCTCTCCCTCCACCCTCTTGGAGTCCATCAGCAGGCTTTACCTTGGGGGGTGACTGCTGCAGTTTGTTGGTATTTCCTGAATGCTGCAGTCTCAGAGCCCGGGGGATAAATTCAGGTGCCAGCGGATTCAACACATACGTCTTCTTGAGTTCTAAAGCCTCTAGCTGAGCTTTGATCTGTTCAAAAGTGATTCCGTGCAGGCTATTATTTTCATGACACAGGGCAATAAACCGTTCCCAAAATTTCCTACAGAAAAGATTTAGAAAATCAGTTCACAGTATCAGTGGATAAAATCACAGAAATGAACATAAGCAACTAAAGATCATTTCGAATTCCCGCTTCCCACCCTGAATCCTCAGACCAACATTCATCTATGATTCAGGTATAATCTTTCTACCAGATCACAAGACTCCAGAAGTGTGATTCTGAAACTATAGTCATGTCAAATATTGTGGAAAATACAAATCATGCTCTCAATTAATTTTGGCTGACCAATGCAAGTAATGTGGTCAATGCTCAATTATCCACCAATCTAGAATGACAGTTTTGTTATCCACATAGTAAGGATTTCAAAACTGTTGCTACCTCATTTTACAGATGATTTGTAGTTCAAGACATACTCACATACACATTATATACATATACAAATATAGACACATACATAAATCAGACCGATTTGAATTATGGGGCCAAAGGAGACTGGTGCTAGATGACTAAGAAAAGCCAACTCAGGACATAAATCTGAGCCACAAAGTAGATAATCCTCATGAAAGATTCTTAAATAACTAGCTATTCCTATATTTTTCTCTTACTTAACAGATGCTTGTAACAAGCAGAACATTAATTGACTAAGAGAGCTTTTAATTAATTATGAAAAATACAGGAAGCTGGAATGTGAATTTTAATGTTGACTGTTCATTTCCTAATCAAATTAATAAATAGGAAAGAAAAAAATACATTCAAAAACTTGTTGCAGTTGGATAGCCGTTTTCCTACAGGTTTGGAAACTGATCTCCAAATATTAAAAATATTAAATACATATTACAAAAGACAACATAAAATTTTTTATTTTTAAATGACCATTATAAATATGCATACCTATCTTTAATAGGAGGTTCAAATAATGTTTTATTAAACTATAAAAGATATATGATGTGGTGTCTTTCCAAGTTGGTATCCTTGTGTCCAGGTGGACAAGAATTAATCAAGATGGTTTCAAGAAGCATAAATGAAAGGGTTTATATTATAAAAGTTAGTATATGAATCGGAATTGGGTTATTAATATATTCAGAAAACTTTGCAGGGTTTAATTTTGAACTACGTTTCTCTTACATATGTCTTTTCTACTTTAAAGGTAAGTTTAAGAAATGGGTCCAAAAATATTTCAGGCCTATATGTCAACAACAGGAAAAATACTACAAAATATTAAATATGCATTTCTGACAATAAGATATAAAGGCTAACAAGATAGTCATTCAGTTACAGGAAGTATGTGTTGCTAAGAAATGCATAATTTTACCCTTTATTTCTATTAAGAACCCTTCTGGGGGCGCCTGGATGGCTTAGCTGGTTAAGCGTCTGACTCTTGGTTTTGGCTCAGGTCAAAATCTCAGGGTCATGAGATGGAGCCCCACGATAGGCTCCATGCTCTGTGCACAGACTGCTTGTCCCTCTTCCTCTGCCCCTCCCTGCTCTCTCTCTCTCTCAAATAAATACATACATACACAAATACATACAATCTTAGAGAAAAAAGCCCTTCTGAAGGAATCAAGGCTTTTCTTTTTTTCACAGTCTGATAGCTAAGGAAGAATTACCTTTTTAAATTATTTTTTATTTATTTATTTAAAAGAGAGAGAGTGTGTGAAAGAGACAGCACAAGCAGAGATTTTGTTTTTATGTTAACCTTGCTTCCAGGATCACTGATAAAACACTGGAAAATCACCTGGCATCCTTAAGTTATAAAGAGTGCGTATGTATACACACACAAATATCCCCATGTCTACATACATATGAAATATGATTGTATCTCACTGACTAAATGGAATTTGCTAATGAAGAAACTCAGTTCAAAGGAAGACCTCCTCCAAACACATTGGTTTGGAGAAATGCATGACTCCTCTCTGGCTCTCCCCACTCAGTGCAGATTTATACAAGCATATTCGTCACTTCCTGGGAAAGGCAGGGTAACCCAGAGAGAAGAGCTTGGGTTTTGAAGTCAATGTGACATCTGTTTGAGTGAACCATTTAATAGGTATCTGACCTTGGGCAGTAATTTAAATTCTGTGAATCAGGAACCCCATTTAAAATAAAAATAAAATTCCCACATTGCAGGGGTTGTTGGGATGACTGAATAAGGCTAAGTGTGCAAAGTACTTAACCAGGCACCTGGCAAGAGAAAACTGTCGGTAAACAACAGCTACTATATTAAGATTCGCTGGTTTGGCGAGCTGGGGAGGAGGAAGTTCACTACATTCACTTCAGGTTAATAGATAAATTCTATTTAAAAATACAACAAAAAAGATTATATAACGGTAGCCTTCTAAACTGGTATACTATACACAATTATTCCTTGAAAATTTAATATTTGGAAATATATTAGTTTTTCATAAATACTGCATGGGACACAGTGGAGGTGGGGCTGATTAACTCAAACTACAAAGAACTCATTCCTCTGTTATTATAGTGCCTAAGAATCATATATGTCAGGGTGCCTGGGTGGCTCAGTCGGTTGGGTGTCTGCCTTCAGCTCGGGTCATGATCCCGGAGTCCTGGGATCAAGCCCCGCATTGGGCTCCCTGCACAGCAGGGAGTCAGCTTCCCCCTCTGCCCCTCACCCCATTCTCGTGCTCTCTTTCATTCTCTCTTTCAAATAAATAAATAAAATCTTAAAATAAATAAATAAAGGCCATATACAAGTCTACAGCTAACATCATACTTAACGGTGAGAAGCTGAAAGCTTTACAAAAAAAAAGAAAAAATTGCCTATGTCCTCCAAGTTTACTTGTATTATGAGATTAAATTAATTTCTAATGAAATTAGAAAGATCAAAGCACAAATACCCATACCCTTCAACTACCAGCTCTTGGATTAAAGCTGTGATTAAAGTGTCCAAATAACACAGATAATGAGAATTCCAAATTAGCTGTAAGTCACCTGATTTTTTTCTCCCTACACAATACAGTTAACCTCTCTGAAAATATTTTGCCTAGCTTATAAATTAATTTGTAGTCCTTAATACACTCCAGCTGAGTAGTAAGAAATAAGCAACCAATAGACCTGGCTACAAGTTAAAAATTAGCCCTAGATAATTCTGAACAGCATGGCCTCACAAAAAATTATTCACCTATCTGCTCTGAGAAAAATAACAATTTATGTCAGAGAAGGGATAAAAAATGCTGATCTCATGGAATTTACAGCATAATACAACTCTACAGAAATAGTTTTTAAAAAATAAAATATTGATAAATGTTTGACATTATTTATAAAAAGAGTTCAAAACAAGTTTGGCTCAAGACTATTGTTATACCTATTTATTCCCCCAACAGTTTCTAATTTTTTTTCCCTAGTTTTTTTTTCTAATAAGTTGTCCTATTTTATGTTTTAATCTATTAAATTCTAATCAAACTGTATGTATTCTTACATTTTTCAAATGATAAATATAAACAAAAATGGTAAAATATCACAGTAATATTCTAACCAAAAATGCTTTCAATGAATTATAAAGTAACTAAAGTAAAACTCTTAGGAGAAAAGCCAAATTATTATACGTAGTTTTATTCATTTGTAACTTGGAATTAATATATTCCCTTTCCCAACTTTTTGTCATTAGTGGCCAAAAATGAACAGAAATCTATCTTTTTAATATGAAATTAAATATATTCTGGGGTGCCTGGGTCCTCAGTTGGTCGAGTGTCTGCCTTCCTCAGGTCATGATCTTGGGGTCCTGGAATCAAGCCCTGCGTCGGGCTCCCTTCTCAGTGGGGAGTCTGCTCCTCCCTCTGCCTCTCTCTCTCAAATAAATGATAAAATCTTTAAAAAAAAAAAAAAAAGATATTTTATAACAGGACTGTTTAGGTATGCATAAATAAGTCATGGACCACTCAAGTTTTGTGGATTCCTTTTTAAAGAAAAGGTTATTTTTTCATAACCTAACCATAAATTAAAACTCCTGGATTCCTTTGTTAATGGCTTTCCCCTATAAAGTATATTAACTTCTTCTGGAGTCTTAAACTCTAATACATGCAGATTATTATTAAAGGTCACAGTTGTCTCCCTTCCCATAGAATTCTTCCTGCTGAAACAGGAAAACAGACAATAAAATGCTGCCATATCTATATCGCAATAGAAAACTTGGTTTAAGCAACTTCCTAGCAGCTCTGTCGTCTACATTAATTCTAACATATCAAAAAGAAATAGTTACCCAAGGCATATTTGGGACTGTCTACATCGCTTTCTACTATCTGAATTCACGTCAACAGGTCCTAGACTACTTCCACAACTTTAAGTAATCCCTAGTGTATTTCTTTTCCATAAAAGAATATAGATTATAAATTTCTGTTCAACTGTTTTTTTTTTGTTAATGGTAACATAATTTTCAACACTAAAAAGACCAAGTCTTATATTACTGGCTTCAAACAGTTAAAATTCCTATTACTTATATATACATAAGTGTATAAAGAGTAATTTCTTATTTTGATATTTTAACTAAAACATTTTAGTAGAAATACTTCCTTATGACTACAATCTAAGAAATACTAGCAACACTATTCAAAGACAAGTAATAACCACTCCTAACCTCCTTAATTTTAAGACCCTTGGATTAACCAAACACGAAGAATCATTTACACTGAGAAGCCCTGAGAGAAAATAAGTAGAGAAGGAAATTCATCAAACACAAGCTGACACAATAATGAAGGGGAAGAAATGAAATAATATCAATATAAAATTCAGTCTTCATCAAAGATACACAAAACCACCTCAGGACTCTTGCACAAGCTGTTCCCTCTTCCTGGAGCACTTTTACCCCAAATAACAGCATAGCTCACTCCCTCACCTCAAAGTCAGCTTCTCAGTGAGGGATATTCTGATCACACTCCATAAATCACAAACCAGCCCACTGCACCCCCATCACTCCTAATCCCCCTTAACGTTCTATTTCTCTTCCATTGAACTTCCCACGTACAAGAACGTAAAGCCCACAAAGGCAGAGATTTTTAGTCATTTTTGTTCAGTGATATATTCTTAGTGGCTAGAAAAGTGCTTAGAACATAGTAGGCCCTCAGGAAATATCTGCTGAGTGACGACTAAATGAAAGAATACATAATTATGAACATAATGAATAGACCCAAAGCAATGTATTTTTGTCTTCCCACTGGATATCAGGTGACTGAACCTGATTTTAATTAGCCAAGAGGTCATATAAATAAGTATATACATAGGGATGCAAATTACTGTACATTTTCCCCCTTTAACGTCTCAATCAGTAACACATAATTACCTGCATCTTCCAATAGAGCACAGAGCAATGGGATCACCCACCACAGCAACCAGGGATTGTGCTCTTGTGATGGCAGTATTGAGAAGTTTGTAGTTAGATAAAAAACCATAATCTAAATCCTCTGTGGAATCTTCCAGCAGCTGCTCTTTCTTTTTAATCGGTGTCTGTTTATGTTTACAAGTATGCCTTGTACGTACTGTGCTAAGAAACAAAACTCTGAACTGTTTTCCTATAAAAAAAATAAATAAATAAAAGACTTAAGACAAAGCATTTCAGTTTTTAAATGTTATTGCTAAGTAACAAGTGTCAGTGAGAAACTGCAACTCCTATGTCCTGCAGGTGGGAATGTCAAAGGGTATGTAAAACACTCTGGAAAGTAGTGTGGCAGCTCCTAGAACAATTAAACATAAAACTAAAACACAAAATTAAATTTAAGCATAGAATTAACACAGGATCCAGCAATTCCACTTCTGGGCATTTACCCCCAAAAAACTGAAAGCAGGATCTCAAACAGATAATTTATATACCCATGTTCATAACAGCCATTAGTCACGGGGGCAAAAGGTAGAAACAACCCAAGTGTCCATCGACAGATGAATGGATAAACAAAATGTAGTGTATACATACCATGGAATATCATTCAGCCTCTGACACACGCTGCAACATGGATGAACCCTGAAGACATTATGCTAAATAAAATAAGCCAGTCACAAAAGAACAAATACCACAGGACCACACTTATATAAAGTACCTAGAGTGGTCAAATTCATAGAGAGAAAGCAGAATGGTGGTTCCCAGGGGGAGGAGGGAAGTGGGACAGGGAGTTATTGTTTAATGGGTACAGAGTTTCAGTTTCACAAGATGAAAAGAGTTCTGGAGACGGATGGTGGTGATGGTTGCACAACAAGGTGAATGTCCTTAATGCCAATGAACTGCGGCATTTTATGTATTTTTGAACTGGAAAGACACTTTCAGAATGAACACATAAAAATGGTTAAATGATAAATTTTTTTAAAAAATTTAAAAAATATTATTGCTGGAACCAGCCTTAATGATTATCTCGCCTAAGGTCCCACTCAATACAAGGACCATTCCTTGAAGCAAGGTCATCTAGCCTCTCCCTAACCAAAGGCAGATACAGCTGACTGCATAAGGGGGGTAAGGCTTACTGAGACTCTAGTTTGCACATTTTTTCTTACGCTCTTTCTTAAAGTAACACATCTATTTCCTCATTCTGTGACAAATCTACAAATTTCTGAATACAGTTTTAATATCAGTCTTCAGTCTTCTCTAGCCAAACAACCCAGGTTCTTTCAATCATTTCTGATTCCCCCCATGTGGCAGTTTTTAGACCATTACTTATCCTAGGTCTCCTTTGGGTGCTTCCTATCTTACTGGTAATATTCCTTCTAAATGCATGCCCAAATGTCCACTCTCACCATTACTTTTTAACATAGTACTGGAAGTCTTAGCCTCAGACAACAAAAAGAAAAAAAAGGCATCCAAATAGGCAAGGACAAAGTCAGACTTTCACTATTTGCAGACAACATGATACTCTATGCAGAAAACCCACAAGACACCACCAACATAATGCTAGAACTAATACATGAATTCAGCAAAGTCGCAGGATATAAAATCAAAGTGTAGAAATCTGTTGCATTTCTATATACAAAAAATGAAGCAGCAGAAAAAGAAATCAAGAATCGATCCCTTTTGCAATCTCAGCAAAAACCGTAAGATACCCGGGAATAAGCCTAACTAAAGAGGTAAAAGATCTGTACTCTTAAAACCTACTGAACCCTTATGAAAGAAATTGAAGAGGACACAAAGAAATGGAAAAGCATTCCATGCTCATGGATTGAAAGAACAAACGTTGTTAAAATGTCTATACTACCCCCCAAAAATCTACACATTTAATGCAATCCCTATCAAAATGCTACCAGCATTTTTCACAGACCTGGAACAAATAATCCTAAAATTTGTATGGAACCACAAAAGACCCCAAACAGCCAAAGCAATTTTGAAAAGGAAAAACAAAACTGGAGACATCACAATTCTGGATCTCAAGCTCTATTACAAAGCTGTAGTCATTAAGAGAGTATGGTCCTGGCACAAAAACAGACACATAGATCAATGGAACAGAATAGAGAGACCAGAAATGGACCCAAAACTATATGGTCAACTCATCTTCAACAAAGCAGGAAAGAATATCCAAAAGAAAAAAGACAGTCTCTTCAACATATGGTGTTGGGAAAACTGGATAGCCACATGCAGAAGAATGAAACTGGACCACTTTCTTATACCGTACACAAAAATAAATTCAAAATGGACAAAAGACCTAAATGTGAGACAGAAAACCATCAAAATTCTACAGGAGAACACAGGCAGCAACCTCTCCGACCTTGGCTGTAGCAACTTCTTACTAGACATGTCCCCGGAGGCAAGGGAAACAAAAGCAAAAATGAACTAGTGGGACTTCATCAAGATAAAAAGCTTCTGCGCAACAAAGGAAACAATCAACAAAACTAAAAGGCAACCTATGGAATGGGATAAGATATTTCAAGCCACATATCTGATAAAGGGTTATTATGCAAAATCTATAAAGAGCTCATCAAAATTAACACCCAAAAAACAAATAATCCAGTTAAGAAATGAGCAGAAGACATGAACAGACACTTTTCCAAAGAAGACATCCAGATGGCTAACAGACACATGAAAAGATGCTCAACATCACTCATCATCAGGGAAATACAAATCAAAACCACAATGATGGGGCACTCGGGTGGCTCAGTCGGTCAAGTGTCCTACTCTTGGTTTCGGCTCCGGTCATGATCTCGGGGTTGTGGGACTGAGCCCCACACTGGGCACGATGCTCAGCAGGGAGTCTGTTTGAGATTCTCTCCCTTTCCCTCTCCTTCCCACTCGTCCCTCGTCCCTCTTCCCCACTCAATATTCACTCTCTCTCTAAAATAGATAAATAAAATCTTAAAAAAAAATCAAAACCATGTACCTCAGACCTGTCAGAATGACTAAAATTAACAACACAAGAAACAACAGGTATCAGCGAGGATGCAGAGAAAGGGGAACCCTCTTGAACTGTTGGTGGGAATGCAAACTGGTGCAGCCACTCTGGAGAAAACAGTATGGAGGTTCCTCAAAAAAGTAAAATTGAATTACCTTACAATCCAGCAATTGCACGACTAGGTATTTACCCAAAGGATACAAAAATACAGATTCAAAGGGGTATATGCACCCCGATGTTTACAGCAGCATTATCAACAATAGCCAAACTATGGAAAGAGCCCAAATGTCCATCAACTGATGAATGGATAAAGAAGATGTGGTACAGACACACACGCACACACACACGCACACACACGCACACACACGCACACGCACACACGGAGCCCGGAATATTACTAAGCCACCCAAAAGAATGAAATCTTGCCATTTGCAATGACGTGGATGGAACTAGAATGTATTATGCTAAGGGAAATAAGTTAATCACAGAAAGAAAAGTACCATATGATTTCACTCATATGTCGAATTTAAGAAACATAACAGGTGAACATATGGGAAGGGGGGAAGGGAAAACAAATCATAGAGACTCTTAACAACAGAGAATAAACTGAGGGTTGGTGGAGGGAGGTGGGGGGGAGGGGCTAGATGGGGGATGGGTATTAAGGAGGGCACTCGTTGTGATGAGCACTGGGTGTTGTATGTAAGTGATGAATCACTGAATTTTACTCCTGAAACCAATATTACACTATATGTCAACTAACTAGAATGTAAATAAATATTGAAACAAATGCCCAAATTCTGAAGGATCTGGACAACACGATATAGTAGAACTATTTTGTCCCCATAACCTAAAACTGTATTACTCTTACTATTGTATATTCCCATGAAACCTAAAACCTGTAATTATATTGGACTTTTCCAGCACTCACGTGATAGTGTTGCTGCATATATTTAAAAGCACAAACTCAGGGCGCCTGGGTGGCTCAGTCACTTAAGCATCTGACTTCAGCTCAAGTCATAATCTCATGTCCTGGGACTGAGACCCACATCGGTCTCCACACTCAGTGGGGAGTCTGCTTGTCCCTCTCCTCTCCCTCCATCCCTGCCCGCCCCTTCTAATAAATAAAATCTTTTCAAAAAAATAAAAGCACAAACTCTATAGCAACTAATCACCTGAAGGCAATTTAAATGAGCTCCTGGTAACTATTCACTTAGGAACGTCTATAGATAAAAAACAAACTGTGCCTTTAAAAAATGCATTTAAATAGAATATGCTTGACAGGTACAAGTTTTTAAAAATCTTTATGAACAAATCAGTCTTCAGATACAGTATAGTGACAGGAGGTGGTGCACACTACTCTAATTATAACTATTGCATACAGATGTAGTATGTGGCATTCACACCATTACGGTCACTGAAAAAACCCATTTGTTCCTGCTTCTTTCATCTGGATATAAAAATGTAATGAACACGTAAATGAGCTTGGCCTTTAATTGCCAAATTTGGCGTTAACGAATTTGGTATGAAATGAATACACAACTGCTTGTCCAGAAAAAAAGATCTTGAGAATTAAAAATCAAATGTGCATACACTTTAAGATTTAAGCATCTGAGTAACTTAGTTCATTTCAATTAATACTTACCTTGAACATTTAGCACCCTTTCTACATTAACATCAGATAATCTCTTTTTTCGAAGTTCAGCACGTATCCTAAACACTTGATCGGCATATGGAGTCACCACACCAATACTGCCATCATCCAGCTTCCCCCACGCTACTGGCCACTTCCTTCTCAACTCTTCCACACGTTCCACCACTTCGAATACCTTTAAACAAACACACATGTGCATATTAAAGATAGCGTAACTGAAGCAAATGTATAAAGGATGCCATTTTACCAAATGTCATTTAAAAACTACCTCTAAATAGGAGTAATGCTTTGCTGAAACAAACAAAGGGAGAAAAATTTTATGTACATTTCAAACAGTAAAATTCTACCCAAGTAAAATGCACCCAGGGAAAACATGAATCTCAGCAACAATCTGATGGGCAAATGGCCTTCACCCTTCATCCATCCTCCGTTCTTAAATGGGGACAGGTTCAATTTCCTATGTGGGGAGGACAAAGATAGGGCCATGAAACTGGCAACCCCATCTAGGGAGTCAGGGAAGCAATTCCCCACGTTCCAGGATTTCTCAGTCCATTCACTCAATACGAGGCCAGTGAAATGAACAGCCAACTGAAAGATTTCCTAGAGTCAGTGCCCCATTAAGTCTCAGCAGTACAAGATCTAGCATTGTCACCGTCCCCCACTGATACAACTAAGCAAAGCAGCCAACAGCTAATATAACCACAGTTGGGACTAAGACAAATCTGGATTGGAGAGACACTTTGACAATTCACTGCCTCCTAGTAATACAAGTTTGCCCAAGCCATTTTATTAACCTTACAATAAAGTTACAATAAAGTAACACCATATTCTACCCAACTGAATTTATTCAATCTATTTTAATACAACAAATTGATCAAAGTTTCAATGCTTGGAGCAGTGGGGGGAACAATGATAAATAAAACATGTTCCCTGCCTGCTGAGAGATTGCCATATATTTAGAAAACAGATTCCATATATATGTATGTATGTATATTCCATATATATATGAAAACGGTAGGCTCAATAGAGGGTCAGGCAAGACTCTAGGGCCATAGAGAAGAAAGTCGGTTCTTTTTTGTTTTCTTAAGAGTTTATCTACTTATTTAAGAGAGAACGTGCGTACTCACGAGCAGGGGGAAAAGCAGAGGGGGAAAAGCAGAGGGGAAGGGGAAGGAGGGGAAAAGAATTTCAAGCAGACTATGCACAGAGCCCAATGTGGGGCTCGATCTCAGGGTTTCACAACCCTGAGATCAAGCCTTGAGTCGAAACCAAAGGTCAGAGACTCAACCAACTGAGCCACCAAGGCGCCCTGAGAATAAAGTTTTTTAAATGTATTTTAAATAACATTATTTAATATTTGTTAATAATATGTACTTATATTTACAATGTTAAATATACTTAATAAAATTTGACAGTATTTTTATTCCTTTCAAGAACTTGAGGGTTATCAGCTAGGATTCAGTTCTCACTGCCAGATACAAACTCAATGAATGACAGAGGTATGTACTAGAGTCTCCCTACTGTCACAATGATTTAACATCAAGTGCTTCAGATATATAGACTGCCCAAGGGTTCTGAAGAGTAAACTGGACTGAAGGCATGGCGCTCTCACTAGAAGGAACAAGAAAGGTGGGCCTGAATCTACTGCAATAAAGAATAAGAAAGAATAAGAAAAACCTATCTTAACCCATTTTGTTAAATATGGGGGTAGATGAAAGTTGGGGAGACACCTCTACTGCCCACCCCACCCAAACACACACAAAGAGTTCCTATCACTAAGCAATACAAAACCATTTCTCCACCTCATCCCTCTGTGAAGGGATGCTTAAAACTGAAGTCAAAATACATAGACTTGGAATGGTGATATAAGGAGCTTGGGGAAACTTCTCTCCCAGACAGACACCTATTAAGCTGGTCAAAATTAGCAGACTAAGTCTCTGGAGATTGATCAAAAACTTTACAAGAAATTGAGAAGCATTTATTCAACAAAGTGTACAGAAATTCAGTAAGAAGAGGGAGCCCAGGGCATTCAAGCTAGGTACTGCACCCATCCCCACACAGCTCTTACAGAAAGGCTATCTCAGCAGCTGAGAAGCAGTTCCCCTCTCCCCTTGCTCCCTGGGATGAAAGAGTTACTCCAGGTGGTTTGGGCAGCTGGTGAGCATCAGATCCCATTTTCCATAGCTCCATGCCGCAGAAGACCTATATTGAACAGTTAACAGCATTTGATTTTCTTACACTGCCTTCTAACTATAGACCTCTGATCAATTTTTAAAAGGAAAGATGAATTACTGTAACATAATAAGACCCATTTCTTTGTAAATAAAATGAGTAAAGCATGGGACTCAAGAGAAGAAAGGGAAATGGAGATCACAGATCAACACTCATTCCTCTAATGACCAACCAAGCATACCCCCTCCTCTGGGTTTCCTAAAGTCCAGAACTCCACTCCCTTGTGACAGTCAGAACCTAACCCCAGAGTCTCTGGCCTACTGGCCCTTAAAGACTTCACCAGGTTTTTGTCTGCTACCTGACCATTTACCCACATTCTCTCTAAACTTAGAAAGTCAGAAATGATAAGAGAACCATAGAGGTTATCCATAATGGCTTAGCAACACTGTCATCTGGGCCTGTATAATCTCTCTGGAGCACAGGATTCTGCAATTCAAGTCTTACTCATTTAAAATGATAACTCATTTGAGGGGTGCCTGGGTGGTTCAGTCGTTAAGTGTCTGCCTTCGGCTCAGGACGGGATCGAGCCCTGCATCAGGCTCTCTGCTCCGCAGGAAGCCTGCTTCTCCCTCTCCCACTCCCCCTGCCTGTGTTCCCTCTCTTGCTGTCTCTCTCTCTGTCAAATAAATAAAAAATAAAATCTTAAAAAAAAAAAGACATGTAAATCAAATATAATCAAAATGTAAATCAGTTTTTGTTTCCCACAGGATACTGATCTTAACAAATCAACATAATACAAAAATAAACTTTACATGCTATTTTCATGTAAATGACATACAATAGGATGTCAACCCAAAATCGTAAATAAACAGTCAACAAGAATAGACCATGTGACTGTGAAAATGTCAATAATCTGCAAAAGAACTAAGGTACCTCTGCATTATTATAAAAAGCTGTGCTATTTTTTTCTTGTACATCTTCCCCTCGTGCTGTAAAGAAAGTTAGTGGGTAGAAATCCTTGTGTGCTGGTTGCTTTCCACTGGCCATCAGTTTGCCCTCATAAAAGAGCTCAGAGGTGTAACTGCCAAAAAAAAGACCAAAATAAGTAAATAAATAAATAGTGATTTATTATCAAAATTAACTTTATCCATAAGAAAAAAAATTATATTCACAATAAATGATACTCAATTCTAATAATGCTGCTTTATGTCCATGATTAATTTTAATTCAAACATCTAACACCTATGAGGGCAAGACTATCCCCAAAATTAATCACAGCAATAACAACAGAGTAGGCTCCTGGTATACCATTGGTAAATGAATCTGGTCAGATATGAAGCCAGAATATAGAAAGAAAAGGAAGAAATGACAACAGTCAATACTAGATAAGAATCTTGCTCTATGAGGAAATTGCTAGCTATTTTCCTGGTTAATACATATTTTTATTTATATGGATCATTTACTTACACATGCAAACACAAAGATATATAGACACTGAAACACATATAACCGAAGGACATTCAAGTCTTCAGCTGCAAAAAGAATACTTTTTACTGATGAAAAATACTAAGTACTTGATTCATTACTGACTGCAGCAAATGACTGGCAACAATAAAGAGAACCACATTTTGAGAGATTGATAAAAGCCATAGTTAAATCTAAATTTATTTTTATAACTACTTTATTGTTTTCAGAGAAACCTAAAAATGGTTTTCATTGACTAACATAATCAATATTACTAAATTATACTAAATTTTAAAAAACTAAGTTTTTGGTGGGGTAGTGACGGGAAAGGAGCACAATCGGGCTTTCCAGAGTGCTGCTAGTGTTCTGTTTCTTCATCTGGAGGCCGGGTTACATAGGTATGTTCAATTTGTGACTGTTCATTGAGCTGTCACTTATAATATTTTTACTTTTATAGATGCATACTGTATTTAACAGAAACCTTTAAAAACTTTATGACTAAGTTTCATGGTTTTTCCTTCCTTACTTGCTTCCTCCCTTCTTTCCCTACTTTGAAAACAGATTCCTTATATAACACAGCCAGACATAAAAGAAACTACTATGTGTTCTGTCAATATATCTGTTTATTATATCATGTAGCTTTACATATATATTACATATTCAGTCACAGAAAAACATCATAACTGGTAGAAACTAAAATTTTAGTTTCCAGGATTGCCTATTTTGTGAAAAATTACAGCTGACCTTTGAGGTACTCTTTTTCAGAAATAAAATTTAACATAATTTGCAATGCCAGGGACACCACATAACTGTGCTGGGTATAGTCTGTCCCTCGTACCAGTGCCATATAGAATTCCCACCCACCAGACTGCAGGAAGTGCGATACAGAAGGGGCAGTTCACACCTACTTGATGATAGCTTCATGGGAGCGGTAGTTCTCACATAGGAGGATCCTACATGGAAACTCGGCAGGGTAATGCTCATAGAGTCGATCAAGTAATGAAACATGAAGGTTTCTCTCCCTGGCAAACTCGCTGTAAACAAAAGGACTGAGCTGTAACAGACAAACATACAGAGAAAATTTAACCAAATACGCAAGTAGCACTTTTTTAACCTACTTCTAAAAAAATCCACTACGCTGAAACCTCTGATGTACTAAATCTCAACATGCTGAATGCTGGAATAAGCAGAATCAAAAATACCTTCTCGGAACAATTTTACTACTATAAAGAACTAGGCTAAAATTTCTAACGTTTTGTTTCAGTATATCAACAGCAGCATAGAGTTTCTACACACAGATTAACAAAGAGCTCCTCCAACACGATAATAAATAGCTATTACGTCACTAACTTTCAGAGATGCAACCCACTG
Source organism: Callorhinus ursinus (assembly GCF_003265705.2). NCBI lineage: Eukaryota > Metazoa > Chordata > Mammalia > Carnivora > Otariidae > Callorhinus > Callorhinus ursinus. The sequence continues at coordinate 6,961,831 of NW_027397112.1, forward strand.
CATCACTGGGGTAGTTAATCAGTTATTTCACTAAAACTGATCAACTATTTAAAAGGGTGAGCTGGAAGGATATACAGCCTATGACTAAAAAATTTAATTTAATAATCAGGAAAATAATGCTTTTTATCTCATAAAGTATAAGGAGCCATTCTTCATCATACCTTTGATGACTAAAGAACAAAATTAAACTACTTTTGGCAAAGAAACAATAACAGAATTTCTTCCTCTTCATTCACCTCTTTCCTGGTTGTCATCAGAGCTACAATACTATATAGGTTCAACCTCAATTACAGCATCAGAGAAAGAACTTCAAACTGCAACTTTGTAAAACAAGGAATAATGCAAAAATTCTGTTTCTCTTTCCTTATAGAGGTATTGAAATACATAAAATCAGACACATTCTTTGAGATGTGGGCTATCATTCTGAATTAAGTATACTCTGTTTCCGGGGCGCCTGGGTGGCTCAGTCAGTTAAGCGTCTGCCTTCGGCTCATGTCATGATCCCAGGATCCTGGGATCGAGCCCTGCATCGAGCTCCCTGCTCGGCGGGGAGCCTGCTTCTCCCTCTCTCTCTGCTGCTCCCCCTGCTTGTGCTCTATCCCTCTCTCTCTCAAATAAATAATAAAATCTTTAAAAAAATTTTTTTAAAACGTATACTCTGTTTCCTATGATGGCAAAAAAAATCAACCCTTCATGAAAACACATGCTAGGGACAAGAACTGGGGAACTGTAGGAAGGATAACTTAAATTTATTTTCTAAAGAAAAGTAAAAGTCAAATAGTCACACTCTAGAAAGCTCATCTTCAAATTAAAAACATGAAAATTATAACACTGACAGACTCATTCACTCCACTCCCTATCCAAAGAAGGAAAAAGAAAACAGTGGGATAGTAATTTTCCTTCTGAAAAAGCAGTATTTTTCATTATTTTTTTTTTAAAGATTTTATTTATTTATTTGACAGAGAGAGACACAGCGAGAGAGGGAACACAAGCAGGGGGAGTGGGAGAGGGAGAAGCAGGCTTCCCGCGGAGCAGGGAGCCTGATGTGGGGCTCGATCCCAGGACACTGGGATCATGACCTGAGCCGAAGGCAGACGCTTAACCATCTGAGCCACCCAGGCGCCCCAGTATTTTTCATTATTAATACAGAAATATTTAAAGTACTTAAACTGTAATACATGGCACAATCTCATAGGATGTTTTAGAAAACAGAATATTAAACATCAAAATATAATTAGTAGTTCCCTCAATATGACGACTCAGAGGGCGCATACCTGCATGTGGTCACCAGCCAAGACAATCCGAGTGTTTTTAGTTGCTAACGCTAGAGGCATAATGGTTTCACACTCCATGGCCTGGGCAGCTTCATCTAATAGAATGTGTGTAAAAAACCCTACAAAGTACAGAAATAAACACAGTAAAGCAACACACAGCAGCAATAAAGGCAGCAGTACTTCTTTCCTTTTCTGCTAAGAGTTCAGCGTGCTGATTTCAGAGTTACAAGTACTTGTAATGCCAACCCTCAATTTAGAAAATTGTTAATTTAAATCATTATTTAAAGAACGGAGATGAAAAGAAAGAACTCTTCTACCCAATAATAGATACGAAATGGCATCTGGTGCTAAGGACCCCCAGAGGAATAGCTGACTGAGTACATATAAAAAAGATGTTTGAAGTACAAGATAGCAGCTTTTCACCAAAAAAGAAGGGCTGGCAACTAGACACTGATAGTCCTTTCATTATTTATGTGATGAAATATCAAAAATAGAACAATGGCAGTTTATAAGTAACTTTAGCTTTACCATGCATATTAAACATTAAAGAAAATCATACCTGAAATCTAATATAAGGGAGAAAGTTATAATCCAACCTTGACTGAAACAAAGGGGCTATCGATTAGCAAATTCACTAATTTGATTATTTAGGGGTTTGTGTGTGTGTGTGTATATAAAATTATTTAGTCTAAGAGCCTACCCTGGCTGAAAAACAGAATCCCCAGTGTGCTAAAAATGACAGATAGATGTCAAGCATCTAGAGTAGGAGGCATCTCACATCTTGAGTGCTATTGCCACTCACACTGGGGCACAAGATTCTGTGTACAAAAGGGAGGAGAAAGTCCTTTTGCCCTTAAGTGGGGGGAAAGAGGCAAAAATCTCACGGTCTCAATGTGAAGAAGGAAAAAGTTCTCCCCTATGGCCAATACACCGAGTTAGGAAGAAGGGAGCCTTCTTTTTACTAGCATAGCAAAAGAACAAAACAGTGTCTCAAGAGAACGACAAAGTTATAAAACTCTCTGGATTAATTAGCCTCCTGTGAGGAGGGCCCAAGAACTGAACCTCTATTGCTATCCCTATTTCTATGAATATCAGCAAGTTCTAAACCATTTTTTATGCAACTCTGTAATGCAACTTGTTTTTAGGGTGGGAACCTTCTAAATCTTACTAACTGGCAGTAATAACCACCATCATCATCCATTCATACAAATGGTTATAGTTGATAGTGTATTAATAACTGTTGTCTATTTCCTGACAGTGGCCTAAACATGACAGACGCTTGTGCATTTTTCTCCCTGTTAAGGAGACTTTGTGTTTTTTGTTCTACAAAACTAATTATTTGAAAACTGTTTTCATTAGATAACACTTTAATTAGAGTTAGGCTTGAATCAGGAACTGGATATATCATGAAACTATTGTAACTATTGCTTAAGCTAGTACAGGTGACTTGAATTAACCAAACCGATTTAGCCTGAGCCTTGGTTTTCTTACCTGTCAAAGAACCCTCCCTCCAGAGGACTGATACGAGAATTAAATGAAATCAAATATAAGCAATGCCCAGAACAAAGCACATAGGCAACTTCTAAGTGTTCTTCCATATTCTTGCTCTTCAAAGCCATTCTTCACTTCCCCACAAAACTACACTGTTAGGAGGTTTGGGCATTTCATCTAAGTGGCAAATAGGCAGAGTATAACCATGAAGTAATGAGACTGATTGTTAAATAAACATACCAAAATTTACATTTCAAATAAGTGTTGTTCCATTCAAAGAAGTCAGTTGGGAGGAAATAGAACTCACTCCAATGATGCAGTCACTGTTCAAAACATTTTTGAAACTCTCCTTTTGTAACTGCCCTCACCAGCCAGCTATGAACTGTATGCACAAGAAAATAAGTCTCATTACATGAGAGGCACGTCTCTCTCTCTCTCTCTCTCTCTCTCTCTCTCTCTTTTTTTTTACCCCTAATGGTATTGCTCAGTTTGATCACCTACCTTATTTACCAGATATGTCTCAGAAAGATTTTGAAGCTTTTCTAAAATTAAATCTACCCTCAAAAAAGAAAGTTTGGCCATCATTCATTCAAGATAAACAGAGGTTTATCAAGAGCCTCCAGGTGTCTATACCCTGGGCCAGATGCCAGGAATTCAAGGTGAAGAGAACAGTATCTACCCTCCAGGGACTCGAATGTTCAAAAGAATCTGTCACTGGCTCTGAAAGCAATTCCAAAAGGAGAGAGCAAAAAAGTATTGAGCAATGTCAACCATTATAATATGGCAGTAATAAATGAATATTCTTCCAAAGCAAGTACCTTAAAGTGGTACCACTTTTTGATGGTTAAGTTCTGCCATACTTATCAGAATTACTTGTCACCTTTTATCTGTACTTCATATTAGTTTGATTTTACAGATTCCCATACTTAAATAATCTTAATAGCATGTCTAAAAAAAAAAAAACCTATCATGACTGCTGTCTCTACACTGTGTAACACAAAAGCATTTTAAAGCAAAAACTTGAGAAAATTGTAAAAAAACAAAACATCAACACTATCCAAATTTGAATGTTTCACATGACCGATAATAAGTAAATACAATCTGATAAGAGAACAAACAGAATAGTGGTCACTCAAATGTCTGAACTAGGGGTTGACTTTTTTTTTTTTTTTTTTTTTTTTTTTTTTTTGGTAAAGGGCCAAACAATATATACTTTGGGTTTTGTTGGCCATACAATCTCTGTTGCACCTATTCAACTCAGCTACTGTGGCACAAAGGCACCCATGCATAATAAATAGGTAAATAAAGGGGCATAGCTGTATTCCATCCAATAAAACTTTATTTACAAAAACAGACAACAGGCCAGATTTAGCCCACAGGCTATAGTTTGCCAACCCCTGGTCTAAACTGAATGCAGAAACCCTGTGCATTCAGAGACACCCTATCTGTGTCTTGAGTCAGCATACCAGGTTCCAGGTCCAACTGACAGAGGTACTGGGAGGTATTCAATGTAACAACAACCACTCGGTGTTTAAGAATATCTTCTTTCTGTGGCATCTGAAAGGTGGAATGTGCGCTCGAGATCAAACAGTACTGATGCACAACTGGGTGGACAGTCTTTACCCAGCGATTTCTGAAATATACCCTATAAGAGAAGATAATATTTCCTATTTATATTTATTAACATTTTAGCAACATAATCAAAAAATTAACATTATTACGTTAAGACTGCCATATCTGGAAATTAACAAATAAATCTGGTGACCATTAACACTCTACTGAATTAGAATTTAACATACAACCGTGACTATGCCCTCCCAAAAAAGGATTCAAACAGAAAGCGTATGTACTATCATAAAATAAATATCTAATTATTTTTAAGTGTTCAGATTAATCTTACAACAGAATGACAAACAGTTTCATAAGCACTATAGTTTTTTCAGTTCAAAACATTTCCATTTGGGAATTACTTTTTTTTCTAGAATATTCTTACAAAAATATACTTAATTCATATTGTAATTATCTATGCTTAAAAAAAAAACCGTGAATTGCACACCTACAACAGAAACTTGAAAGTTATCTGCATTTCACCTCAGCATTCTTACACCTATGTTTAAATCTAAAGGAGATTTACCTAAATTATCTAAAGGAGATTTAAAAATAAATTTAAATTTCAGACAATCAGAAAAATCTTAAGAAAGACCATCTCTTCCATTAATTGCAAAAGAAAAATATTAATAGGCCTCATGCAACAGACTACTAAAATGGTACAGAAACAAGGCATCCATCCATCCACCCACCCACCTCTAACCCACTCACATATAACAAAGATCTATTGGGTGTCTACTATGCTCCAGCACAGAGACAAATCACATGGTTTCCAAGCTTTCATAAAGGCTTTGATTTACTCTGATTTTAATGGAAAGCTATCAGAGAGTTCTGACAGGGCGGTCACATGATCTGACTTATGTTGGTAAAGGACCACTCTTTCTCTAGACAGAATATATAGTTTGGAGAGCTGGGAGGGGGAGGGCTGGACAGTGGTGTGCTGGTAAATGTTGAACAACCAGCTTCGAGGGTAGGGGTGGAGCTGATCCGTAGTGTTTGCTGACTTCTGTGGTGTGAAATCCACTACCATGGCCAATTTCAAGCTACCAACATGATGTCACCAAACATGAACTTGGGAAGACATGTACATGATTGGTTCTCACAAGCCACTACAAGCTGGCTGCAACACACAACCAACTGGAACAGAGGCAGGGGCAGGGGAGGGAAACAGAGAGACCAGGTAGGAGGTTGTTGTAAGGGTCTGGACAAGAAAAAAATGACAGCTTGGACCAGGCTGCTAACAGTAAAGATGTGAAAATGGTTGGATTCACTACACATTTTGAGAGTAATGCTGACGGGATTTAGTGAACCAGATGTGCAATTTAAGAGAAAGGATGATTCTGTGCCTTCGAAACTAGATGAACAACAGTGGTGTTTACAAAGATGGTCAAAGTGAAGAACAGATTTGAAGTGAGAACAGAATTCAGTCGTGGACAAATTCAGTAGCAGACATCCATGTGGAGATAGTCAATAAGCAGGGGGATATATAAGTCTGAAGTTAAGGAGAATGTCTGGGACAAGAAATACACAATTGGGATAATATTTAAGCCTTGGGACTAGATGAGATCAGCTGTAGAATGTGTAGATAAAAAAGAAACTAGTTGGGAGAATGACTGATGGTTACCCCAACATTTAGAGGCAGGGAAAAGAAGGGGAAACAGTAAAGGAAACTGGCAAGAAGCAGTCAAAGAAGTAAAAAAGAACTCAGGAGAGCGTGGGGTCCAATGGAAGGATACAAACGTCCACGTTACTAACTCTTTTGGATATTCTCCAGGCCCATCACAGTACTTGACTATCAGCAACACCCAGCCCTGTGGTGGTTCCCTCCTTGCAACACTCCCTGCCCTCAGCTTCCGTGACTCAACCTCCCCTTGCCTTCACTCTTCCTCTCTAGGTTAGAGTTCCCCTCGGCTTACCCAACACACGCCTCTTCTCGGGCCCTGTTCTCGCCCTGCCCATCCCAGCCAGGCTCACGACTTCAGTCACCACCAGTACTCTAGTGACTAACACATTTTTCTCTCTCCAGCTAAGACCTCACCTCCAGAATGCATATCAACTTTTTATTTAACATGTGTCTCCTTTAGGATATTCAAAAGGCAGCTCAAATGTAATATGGACAAAACCTAATCTAATGATCTTCTAAAATGTATTCTCACCTTCCATGATACACTTAAAAACTGGTTATTACTTTTAAGCAAAGCAAAAAACTATATAAATTAGAAAAGTAAAGAAATATATTTTAAAAACATTACTCTGATAGGAAGGACTGTGAACTTGGTAAAAGTAACCAATATCACTTCTAAAAGATGCAAAAATGGGGGTGCCTGGGTGGCGTGGTCAGTTAAGCGCCTGCCTTCGGCTTGGGTCATGATCTTGGGAGCTGCATCGGGCTCCCTGCTCAGCAGAGAGCCTGCTTCTCCCTCTTCCCCTACTCCTCCCCCGTGCTCATGCTCTCTCTCTCACAAATAAATAAAACCTTTTAAATAAATAAATAGATACAAAAATGTTAAACAACATGTTTTAGGTTTTAATAAAAAATAATTAGGTCAGCAAAGTGGAATTTAAATAAATGAAAACTCTCATTTTACAAATTATCTGAAAAAAATCATTTATAAATTATGATTCCATTAATATTAACTAAAATATGTGCATTTAAACGCAGAAATTACTAGAAACTAAACTCCAAAATGTTAGTAGTATTTATCTCTGTGTGCTGAGATTACAGGTAATTTTATTTTCCTCCTTGTTCTTCTCTATATTTTCCACACTTTCCTAAATGAAAATTTCATTGTAAAACTGGAAAAATGGTTTTTCAAATTACTCAACAATACTAATGCCAAGCACCACTTCCCCCTCAAAGGAAAAATAAAAATTGAAGTTCTAAGTCTCACTACTGACTTTTTTTGCAATTACCTTGGAAAACCACCTCAAGTTAAAGCTAGTAAAAAGAAAAAGTTTGATCCTTAAGCCTATATTTTCCTTAAAAGTACAATATTCTGGTGCTGACTTCAAAGTTTAAATACTTTCTTGGTGCTTCCATTTTGTGCAACATTTAAGGTAGACACTGTCTATAAGATTATTTAAAACACAACCAACATTTTTTAAAAACTGCAGAATAGTGGTGACAAGTGACACCTTCAAGCTCATAGTATGAAATGTGACACCAATTAAGTAATTTACATATTTCTAGGAACAAACCATCCACAGATCCCACATGAATTATGATTGTTAGAGTAGGAGATTGCCTGAAATTTTATTCATCTATTGAATTCATATAAAATAAACCCCCCAAAATGTTATTACACAAGATACTACAGAATCAGAAAGACCTGATCCCAGAATAAAATCTATTACTCTGAAGATCCGTATAAAACAACAAATACCTTCTATTTGCCCAGAAAGCAATAAATATACACTCTCTCCATAGATAACCTCTATCTACTAAGTAATAAGTCTGCCAGAACCAGATACCAATCTTCAGAACCACACACAGAAACTGTGTTTTCCTCTCTAGTCCATCGTAAGGTCTACTAATTTAAATGAAATAAGAAGTAAAAGCCAGTGGCGCCTGGGTGGCTCAGTTGGTTAATCGACTGCCTTCGGCTCAGGTCATGATCCTGGGGTCCCAGGATCGAGTCCCACATCGGGCTCCCTGCTCGGCAGGGAGTCTGCTTCTCCCTCTGACCCTCCCCCCTCTCATGCTCTCTCTCTCAAATAAATAAATAAAATCTTAAAAAAAAAAAAAAAAGAAGTAAAAGCCAAAACGAGATATAATCTAAAATGGTTTCTAAAACCTCCATCCCCAAATATTTTAAGCTCAACTCCTGGCCAAGTAATAGAATTTTATACATTTCAACCATACGTGTGTATATTTGAACATATGTACTGCATTAAACTATTTAATGTCTATGACCATTTTCACACTTTATGGCATTTACTATGGCCCACTCTAGACTACACTAAGCAGAAGGCAAACTCTTCAACCATTGTACACCACAGAGACAGCACATCTTCAAAGTCACACACAGACACTTAGTGCCCCCTTGTGTTCTTTCCCCTGCATGCTGGGACAGATAAAGCTCTCCCCAGAGTGCTCGGCCATGCTAATTTCCTCTATCCCGTCTCCCATACCTCCCGTGTTTGTTGTCCATCAGGATAATTACAAATTAATCTGAGTAAAGATGGTACACTAATAAATTTTAATAATTCAATGCACTATCCTCCTAGGAAATACATTTACAGGTTAACACCATTCCCAAAGAGAAAAACCATGGTGAAAATATAGGACCACAAAAAGAAAAGATTTAGTAAAAGTCAAGCCTTTTCTTATTTTATTCTATTTACTAAATGAAATAACTAGAAATTTATATTTAAATACTTTTCCAGCTTTCTGACTGAACCACTCTTAAGACGTATGGAGAGGTGAGATTTTCTGCTAAAGAGCAAGTTTCTGTATCTGGGCCACTACAACTACACATATACCCTACTGAGACGTAACTTCTTATTCCACAATTTAGACATACTACCTGTTGGATTATAACCTTCAAAACATAATTTTACGTGGGAAAAGTTAACCATAATGCTAGTCACATGGTAGATGTGAATCAACAACAGTTCTTCAGCCCCAAATATCAAATAACCTATCATCCTAGGTCAATCAAGATGTGAGGGGGCTTTACTTCATTGCTTCCAAGCCCAAGTACACCATGACAACTGAGGCTGTCACAGTTCCTACATAACACACACGTATACAAACATAAACACACACACCAACAATAAAAGCAAATGAAACACCTCCATTAAAGTAAAAACACTCATAGCAAAACTGCTACTAGCTACTGAGCTTTCACTTATGACTTAAAAAGATTAGAATCTGAAGCAAACTAGTTACTGATGAACGTATCCAGTGATAAATACCACATTTTCATTTATAGTGATTGTATATATGTGATATTTTCTTATTAAATACAACTGGATTCTACTTAAAACAATTATTTCTGCTCTAATTTATCTTCCAGAGTGAAAACAAAGTATGGCATAAAAACCTGTGTTAGCAGGCCACACCATCTTTTTCTCTTTTGTTCTTTTTAATGCAATTGTAAAATCATTCAAATGGCTTTGGTTGTGGTTATTAAGAATTAAATAGCATAATCTCATTTTTCCATGCCTGGACTCAACTAGAAATAAAAAGTTAGTGGATTATGATTCAAAAGTGTGGTTAGAAATTAATTTGTAAGCAATAATTGTATTCGAACACGGGGCATGACATTATTAGTTTGTAAAATGGCAGAACTAAACATTAATTCATGTAACAATGAAAGCAAATGGTGTATAAACAACCATTTAATGATTCTTTATTGTTTTCTGAAGAAAAGGATTTTATTCCCCCACAATCGTATTTAAGTACATTTCATATCCATATACATTTAAGACGACCTTTCTATATCAACGTAAACTTTTGACACTTTGTCTCTTAAATGATCGCAAAAAGTTGTAAATACCAGTCAAATACATTTTGTTGCAGAAATCATATCAATATCTCATGCTTCTCTAAAGTGTAGCTTCTATGAAATTACCTCCATGATCACAGTCAAAATTTTATATCTACTGCATGACTACTCTGCCATGCAAAATATGCTGGAATTTTAATTAAATCTGATTTAAACAAATCATATTTATATTATTTCATCATAGTATCTTTTAGAGGCACACATCAAAATTTGCTCAGATCGTAACAACATTTTTACATACAAAACTTAAAAAAGGATGTCTTTCTCTTTACTTAATGTTTAAGAAATGAATGTGGTCAAAGATTTTTAAATTTTTCCTTAATTTTAAATGACTGCTTCAAAAGGCATCACCTCCAAATGCCAATATACAGTTAAAGATGTTGTGTTCTTCAAGTTACTAAAATCTTTACAGACACCTTTTCTTAAGAATAATAAAGTATGATAAAGATACATAATAAAGCCTTAAAAAAATACCTGAGAGGTCTTGCCTGGGGATTGCCTGCTTCTACATATGGATGTAAATAATCCTTTATGTAGAGGTCAGCAGCACTATTAGAATGGGTGCAAATGAGGATCCTGCTGAAATAAATGGTGCAAATAAAAAGAATGATAAAACACAAAACTACTCAAGCAGTATAATACCAACTAAAAGCAGTGGCCATCTTAATATCATACATTTCCCTCAACCTACTCAGCAATCTCCAACATACTACTCAATGATGTTTTCAGGAAACCATTACTCTTTGAGCTGTAAAGGAAACAAGTTCCCCCAAATTATTTTTAAATCTATCACACAGAACATTTTTTACGCACCCAACTCTTTTGGCTTTAACATATGTCACAATTCCTTTTGCAGACTTGGAATTTTGATGGCTATTTAAAAGGTATCACTCTCTACACTGCCAATTTTTAAAAACAGTATGTTTTAAAAGAATTCAAATTTTAGTCCTTTGGGGCTTTGGTGTGTGTCTTTTTTTTCCCCCTCCCAAGCTGAATTAAAATGGTCTTGCTAGCCTTAGCTTTGTACTCACAATAAGGACAGAGGCACCTGTGCCCTAGTGATGAAATCGGAGCACACATAGCACCATCTCACCTCGTCTCCTGCTGCTGGAGTATGTGCTTCACGGCCTGAGCTAGAGTGAACGTTTTGCCTGTCCCATAGGGTCCAATGATGAGAACAGGAGGCAGCTGTATTGAAAGTGGAGTTGTAATGGCCAGAACAGCCTCTTTCTGTTTTGCATTTAGCCGAGGATCCAACTGCTCATCCCACTGTCTACAGAAAATAAACATTTATTTTAAACACATGCATCTTATAAATAAACAAAACACGAGAGAATCCTAAATTTTACTGAACCATTAAAAATACTGAAGAACCAGAGCATCTACAAAAACAAATGCTTATTCTAAAACTTCTTTTCAGAAAACTACCCAAAAGAGTCGGTGCAGGGTGCTTCACTATGTTAATGAAAACTCACTTTAATTACTTTGTCCTATTCCAAGTGCAAAAAAAAAGATTTTTTTTTTAAGATTTTATTTATTTATTTGACAGAGAGAAAGACAGCGAGAGAGGGAACACAAGCAGGGGGAGTGGGAGAGGGAGAAGCAGGCTTCCCGCCGAGCAGAGAGCCTGATGTGGGGCTCAATCCCAGGACCCTGGGATCATGACCTGAGCAAAAGGCAGACACTTAACAACTGAGCCACCCAGGCACCCCTAAAAAAGATTTTGATAACTAAAGAAAGCACACACACTTCTAGTCTAGCTGCTACCAAGTCTATAAATAGTAATGGCAATGTCTCAAAAATTTAATTTCCCTCTGTTACATAAAAGGCTCAGAAAATTTTTTTTCAGGTGATAAAGAAGTACTAGTTTCTTTGCACAGCATGTAAAATGCAAAAGGGAGACAAACCAAATTTCAAATTCTAGTCCACTGAAGCTCTCTTTAGTGAAGTTTAAAACAAGAGGCAAAGAAAAAACCTGTATGTTCCGGGGTAAGAGATATTAAACCTTTACGAAGTTCTTAATTCAGAAAATAGCAGTTTGGGTTTTTTTTAAAGGTATCAAAGAGGGGCAGGTGCCTGCGTGGCTCAGTTGGTTAAGCATCTGCCTTCAGCTCAGGTCATGATCCCAGGGTCCTGGGATCGAGCCCCACATCGGGCTCCCTGCTCCGCGGGAAGCCTGCTTCTCTTCTCCCTCTCCCACTCCCCCTGCTTGTGTTCCCTCTCTCGCTGTGTCTCTCTGTCAAAAAAATAAATAAAATCCTTAAAAAAAATAAAAATAAAAATAAGGTATCAAAGGCCAAACAATATGAAATGTTTTCTAATATTGTCCGCCATACACATAATGTACATATGTCCTATTTTTCAGGGTAGAGGGCACCTGTCATAGTAGCACAAATGGTTGCTGTAGTGTCTCTTACGAGTGTCCCTTCTATGTCTTGGCTACGTTTCGAAGATTTAAATGGACAGCAGATGCTACATGGGATCAAACCAAGTACAGAATCACCGGCATTCTTTCGCACAACTACAATTAAAATACTAAATACCGCAACAACTATGGTAAAAATGATAGGGATGTGAACCAAAATAGGAAGGGTGTGTAAAGAGATGCTTAGAAAACTTACATTCAAAGTGCCTACAAAATAATCCTGCAAGACGAGAACGTGGTTTAGACAGGAAAATTCCATCTCTCAGCGGCTGTACTCTACAGTAATCGGAAACTAGTTATTCATGGAAAATCTTAATACTTTCAGTTTTAAAAAATTATAGCTAATGCTATATTCGGACAAATAATTTCAAACAAATGAAAGTCTGAGAAAATGTAAAACTACAGAAAATAAGCTTTGACTATATAGACATGCCAATTCTTATTTTTTTTTGAAACTTAAAATTTTTAAGTAAAAAACAAAAGAACTCTGACCAGTGGCACAAATTTCCTGGAAACCATTCACTAAAGCTCAAACTTTTTAGTTCAAAGAATCTCTCATCATTAAACAGCTTATTTACTCATAATTCTACCAGTACCTAGCAATATTCCATTTTCTGTAAAAGAGGAAATTACTTTAGGTAATCGCTAAATCCAGATCTAATGTATGTGGAGAACTGTGGAACGGTTACCTCAAACCACTCATGGCATCTCCTCTGCCTTCCTCTACTACTGAGCCTAGACAGCTAAAACACTCCGTTTCTCACCCTCCTCTGCCGGAGCTCCAACTCTGGCCAATGAGCTTATAGGAAGAGGTCCCTCACAAGGGCTCCTGTTACTCAATAAAACACAAGCAAAGCCTCACTAGGAGAAAGCCCTTCTTGCTCCTCCGCCCTCCTCCTTCACCTGGCTGGAAGGAGATCCTGGTAAACAAAACTGCAGCCGCCATCTTAGAATCAAGAGGTAACAGACATCAAGAAGAAAACCAACATGCTCTAAGGTGGAGAGGAGGGGAGACCTCGGGCCTGGATGGTACTGTGGAGCCCTTGCAAGTCCTAGACCACCTAACCCCTGGGCTTCTATCTCTACTTGTTTAAGCCACAGTTAGTTCAGTAAACTGTTACTTGCATCCATACCTGACCCCAAGGACTCCTGTATCTATACATGGACATAATGGCATGTGCATCAGGTGGTCATTCTAAGAGCAAGTGAGATAATACATGCAAGCTGTTTAGAAAAATAATTGAGCAATAAGTGCTCAATTAACGTTAGTTTCTATTACTACGTTCACTGAGGATTTCAGAAAAATGACTTATTACTTGACCAATACACACTTTCAAAAACCAATAAACGGAAGTTTTAAAAACACCTTCTAATTCTTCAAATGTGGTGACTTCAATGAACTTATAAATGCAACAAACAGTAAGTTACATATAAAAGTATAAATCTAAGACATTCATGATGAATTTACAGGTATAGCTCTAAAATACAAGATCTCTTTACTTTACTTATACAGGCCACTCTACTTTTAATCAACTGCTTCGGTATAAATAAACGCTTCAGAGGAGATCAGAAGCCATCAGTGCTGATCAGCTCTAGTGTCTGCTCACGGATGAGGAAGGCCAATGAGCACAGCTGTCTTTAGTGTAGCACCTGCTCCATCAGGGGAAGAGGACTCACAATACACGCACTGGTAAGACCCATCTCGAGTTTCACAGTTTAAAATAATATAGTCTCTTCAAGCTCATTTTGAATAAAAATTACTTCAACCCTGAACCACATTAATTCAAAGTCCTTTTTTCCCCTGGTCTAATGCATTTTTATAATTAATTTACAGACCACATGCTCGAGAATAATTTCTCTACTTCATTTATCTATCTATATTCTACCTTATCCCAGAAAAGATTTTATATGGCTAATGGTTTCTCAGTATGTTCCTCCACTCAGACACCTTTTAGTTACTATTTAAATTGCAGTGGTATGGAATCTCTTCCTGCCCAAAAGTTTTCTGATACTGACATTTTCTTAGTTACTTCCGCAGTTCACACTTGCAGTCAGTGGTACTTGAATATACTGTTATATACAATATAATTTTCAGAAATAAACATATCAAATACATGCCTAAAAGTTTACTGGTATGCTCTCGCACTTGAAACCCATTTCCTTCTTTAAACGTGAAACTCTTAGTAAGTTAAATATGTCATACGTTAATGTGTAAGGCTCTGTTGAGGATTTACTGATAAATGAAACATAGTCTCTTCCTTCAAAGACCTCAGAGTATAATGAAAACAAGAGAAATGTACGCAAGTGACAAAAATTAATTTGAGAGAAACTGTGCTTGAAAGCACAAAACTGACTGAATCTAGCACACAGCAAGTACTCAAGAAATTTTTGTCGGAATAATGAAAATGGTAGGGTCAGGTTTATCTCCTTGAAGGAGAGCACTGAGCTGCACTGAATCTTAAAGGACAGGTGGATCAACAGATCAATACTGAGCAAAGATTATTTCAGGGAGAGAAAATCATTTACAGATAAAAATGGTGGAGGAGGAAACTCTTGAGTTTAATGGGTAGAAAGTCTGTTTTGCAAGATGAGAAGGCTCTGGAGACTGACTGCCTAACAATGTAAAAACACTACTGAACTATATACATAAAAATAGTTTAGGGCGCCTGGGTGGCTCAGTTGGTTAAGCGACTGCCTTTGGCTCAGGTCATGATCCTGGAGTCCCAGGATCAAGTCCCACATCGGGCTCCCTGCTCAGCAGGGAGTCTGCTTCTCCCTCTGACCTCCCCTCTCTCATGCTCTCTCTCTCTCTCTCTCTCTCTCAAATAAATAAAATCTTAAAAAAAAAAAAAAGTTTAGAGGTCAGTTTTGTGTTATGTAAATTTTACAATTTTTAAAAAATTTGTCAAGGTAATTCAATATGGCTAGAGCATGGGGATTTAGAGGGAAAGGGGGGGGGGTGTCAAGTAGAAAAAAATAAATCTGAAGCTACTGCTGGAAGCCCTGTCAACTGAACTATGTAACAAGAGGTTGGTGTTCAACTGCTCAGACTATCCACATATCAAGGAGACACCATCAGAGACTTGTAACCACTGAAATGAAATGATTATTTTAGCAAACAAACTGTCGAAGAAATATGTGGGATGAACGAGAGAACAGAGATACAGACTGCAGGACAGAGGACCGACTAGAAGGCCCCCTCCATAGTCCAGCTCTAAGTCACACGCTGGCTATAAGAACGGAAGGAAGAGAAAGGGTGCAGAGAAGGTGAATCAAATGGGAACTGAGAAGACTGGAGTCTTACCATTAGGAGATCACTGATTACTTTCAGGAGAGTGAGGAAGTGGGAAACGGAGATCACAGGATGAGTATAAAGAACAGCAGAAATACATAAACTACTCCTGCTTGAGAATTTTGGCAATAAAAAGAATGCGAAAAAGTAAGGGTAAGCGAAATGAAGGAGAAATGATTCGGGTTTTCTGTTGTAAGGCGTCTTGTGCTTTGTTCTGTTTTTAGAACCGAAAGAAATGGAATGTGAGCGGAAGAGAATTTGCCACTTCTAGGCCTGGCCCATAAAACCTTCCTACGTGATCCCCTGTGCTCATTCTTCCCCTGCCTGCCAGCTGGGTGTCAACACACAGGGTGAAACCGTGGAAACCACTTACTGAAGATACCAGGGCCTCCATCAGTGGTGGAGCAGAGCCACCCGACCATGACTGGATTGACACGAGTGATAAATAAATAACCTTCTATTGTGTAGAGCCACTGAGATTAAAAAAGAGAGAAAGAGAAGGTGCAATGAGCAGGGCAGCAGCAGGGGCCAAGAAGATAAAAACTCAGGGAAAAGGATGACAAGAAAGATGCAGTCATACAGCCTACACAGTTAGTCTGGAAACAAATCAGAAGTACCTTTATAAAGACACGAATATGTACCAAAGTGAATTTAAGCAGGAAAATATTTATACAACCATTAACCTGAGAGCAGTTTCTGAAATACCATCTTCTATGATACTTTTTCCATTTTCCGAAATTATAAAAAATGTCTTCTATATTCAAAAATCATTTTATATGAACTGTTTGAACCACATTAAAAGGTCCTAATTTTCCCATTCAACTTATACTTAAGAAATATTCCTGAATTGCTTGGCATTCTATCAAATTAAGGCTGCTGAGAAAAGCAATAGAACTCATTTAGACTCTGAGGACAAGTGAAGAAAGTACATGATGAACCTCAAATGTTTCCTTTTAAGGGCTCTTTCACTCTCCTTTCTCCACTAACACATGGCTCCTGGAGAGTACGGCAAATCTGCGTAAAAAACTTTATTAGCGTTATTCAATTTCACATTAACATAACTTCCTTTAGTGAGACATCTCCTTTTCTGTACCTGTTGGGACTCCAAGGTATGGTTGGAGTCATAGTGGTGTCTGGAAACAAAACCCCATTGTCCTTGATCCTGTCTAGCGCATAATGCATTTCACAGAGGGGTAATCGATTTAATTGAAACTGAAGTTCAACCTGAAACAAAAAATAAAAAATTTTTTTTAAAATGCATGAATGTAAACATCAATGCTTGCAGCTTGCTAAAAATTTTTGTGGAGATAACCTTTTGGGAAGCCAAGTTTAGAGATTCCTTTAAGTGCAATGCTATTTTAATAAGAATTATTATGGCTAATATTTGCTTTGTTTACTTACTGTCAGGCATTGTAATATACACTTTACATAAATTACCTCATTTACTAGTACTAATGATATATGTATCATTATTAACCTCATTTGACATCTAAAGGAAATGAAGTACTTGTGAATCACTTAATATCTAAATCAAGGTGATCTGGTTCCACCATATTCCTATGAATAATATACTTGATAAAATCAATAGAACATCTGTGAAATATCATCTCTTGAGTGATAAAAACCAGGCCTAGGACACTGTATCAATTTACTATGAGTAAATAATAATCACCAAATCTTATGTTTAAAAAGAAAAATAAATAACATTTTTATTTTTTTTAATAAATAAAATTTTAAAGAAGATTGGCTTTCCAGTTAAATATGGCAGAGTGAACACACAGTTCACCTAAGAAACCATAAAGAGAGGAGAACACAAGCAGATACAACCTGAGATAAGAACTGTCCCTGGATGCAGCTTAGTTTCCTTTCATCTATTCTTCTATTGCTGATTTAAAATTCTAATCAGAAAGTTTGGCCTCATATAAGACTGGAACATTGTAGATGTTACTTAATTATCGAATTGGGTTTCTCTGAGAGTTACGAGGGGTCTAATTCTCCACCCACCTCTGTAACACTTCAAAATCAACTGCACTTCTGGTTTGAGCAGAAGCTAGAAAACCAAACCAGAACTGTATCAGCTGACAAGGATATATAGACAACCATAATTGAGTTGCCTCACTTCAAAACACACCTGTGTGTCATAATCAGGCCGAAGATTAAGTTCTTCACAGCATTCCCTGGATATCCTTAAAAATATATATTCTTTTGTTTTTTCTTCAATAGTAGCTTCATAAACCTTCTCTTTGGTTCCCTGGGTCTGTACTAACTTCTCTTTAGGGACTGGTAATAAATAAACAGCATTGACTTTGGTCATCACCAGCCGTCCAGCCAAAGTATCTTCAGAAAGTGTTTCAGTAAGCTTAAAGCGACCAAAAAGTTGTCCATTCTGAGCGTACTTTGCACCTCCAGAAACTCCAGTGAGCATGAAACTTGCCAGAATCTGCAACTGCACTTTAAGGTTGAACCTAAATCAAAAGTAGAAAATGAGTCTGAATGTTTTACATCAAAAAGAAAAAACTAGAAGAGCAGAACAAAATAAATCAAATTTAAACATACAGAAAATTAAAACTTCATCAATTCCACTCCATCGAGCTACAAACCATATATTACCTTTCTGCCATTAATCCAAGCTGGAAAAAACAAAACTTTTTTTAAGTCAATAAACTCTCACCCAAGTTACATAAAGGCATGTACTTAGTTGAGTTGAAGAAAACATTTTTAAAAAACCTGAACATTTAAGGGGCGCCTGGGTGGCTCAGTTGGTTAAAGCGGCTGCCTTCGGCCCGGGTCATGATCCCAGGATCCTAGGATTGAGCCCTGAGTGGGGCTCCCTGCTCAGTGAGGAGTCCGCTTCTCCCTCCCCCTCTCCCCCCAGCTTGTGCTCTCTCTCTCACTCTCTCTCAAATAAATAAAAATCTTTAAAAAAAAATAAAGATAAAACCTGAACATTTAAAATAAAGCTAAGTATGATATATTTTTTTAAAGATTTTATTTATTTATTTGAGAGAGAGAGAATGAGAGATAGAGAGCACGAGAGGGAAGAGAGTCAGAGGGAGAAGCAGACTCCCTGCTCAGCAGGGAGCCCGATGTGGGACTCGATCCCGGGACTCCAGGATCATGACCTGAGCCGAAGGCAGTCGCTTAACCAACTGAGCCACCCAGGCGTCCCCTAAGTATGATATTTTAATAAAATGAAATATTACTGGGGCGCCTGGGTGGCTCAGTCTGCTAAGCGACTGCCTTCAGCTCAGGTCATGATCCCAGAGTCCTGGGATCGAGCCCCGCGTCGGGCTCCCTGCTCGGTGGATAGCCTGCTTCTCCCTCTCCCTCTGCCTGCCACTCTGCCTACTTGTGCTCTCTCTCTCTCTCTCTGTCAAATAAATAAATAAAATCTTTTAAAAAAATTAAAATGAAATATTATTACAGGTTAATTAATACAGAAGTCTGCTTGAACACACCCTGGGACCATTAAAACTTTATAATCCCCTAAAGCCAGAAGGAAATGCAGTGTTGAAACTACAACAGACCTTCATTAAACTAAGGCTTTCCAAGTACATCTTACCAAAAGATTCAAACTGTGAAATTTTTCTTTCAATGCTGTTAACGAGTAACATCCAGAATAAACTTTTGTTCATGACTACACTGAGACAGATCCCATTCAGGAATTAAGGAAAGAGGAGTTCAGCACTAGCTTGTCAGTCAATGGCTGGTGCACTCACTTGCACTCACTCCCGTGTGTGCCCATGAGTGTGAGAGAGAATGTATGTGTCGAACAAGTACAGAGAATCAAGATCCACACGGGCAAGAAATAGGACGTGGAAGAAAGATTTAAACTAACGAACAGCCCTCTCCTTTGCCATTCTGAAACAGTGCTGCGAGAGATAAGACAAAGCAGTAAAAGAGGAACAGGAACATTTTCTACTTTTTCTTCAGAAGATTTAAAATTACGTGAATGAAAAAAAATTAAGTTCTTTTAAAATCTAAATATCCATTTGTGGAAAAGGCTACTTTTTAACGGGACTACTGAACTGTCTTCAAATCTTCTTTTTGTATATAAGATGCTAAGAATATCTTATAAATTCTTAAGGAAAAAAGAAAACAAAACTTTTTTAAAATACTGTAAAATTCCCCAAAAACTAATGATGTAATATATGGTGATTAACATAACAATAAAAAATTAAAAAAAAATACTGTAAAATTCCTTAATGGAAACATCTGTTTACAATATTAGGAAAAGAAATCTAATTAAAACACCGTATTAAGGGGTGCTGGGTAGCTCAGTTGGTTAAGCATCTGCCTTCGGTTCAGGCCATGATCTCAGGGTCCTAAGATCAAGTCCTGCATCAGGCTCCCTGCTCAGCAGGGAGTCTGCTTCTCCGTCTCCCTGTGCCTCTCCCCCCACCGTCATTTTCTCTCCCTCTCTCTCTCAAATGAATGAATAAAATCTTAAAAAAAAAAAAATTAAAATGTTGAATGTGGGCGCCTGGGTGGCTCAGTCGTTAAGCGTCTGCCTTCGTCTCAGGTCATGATCCCAGGGTCCTGGGATCGAGCCCCACATCGGGCTCCCTGCTCCGCGGGGAGTCTGCTTCTCCCTCTGACCCTCCCCCCTCTCATGTGCTCTCTCTCTCTCTCTCTCATTCTCGCTCTCTCAAATAAAATCTTTACAAAATAAATAAATATATAAATAAAATAAAAATAAAACTATACTACCCTCCCCGAGTTTACATATAATCTATGTTCACCTGCTTTTTCTTTTTTGTAGTAAAATACATGCTTTAAAAAAGAACAGGAGTCCATGGCATAGTCACGCTTTTTCATATACAGCTAAATTTTCACTTTACTCCACATACATGAGATTTAGGGTCATTAAAATTTTTCTGAGAGAAAAGAAATTTCTTATAGTGCATTCTTTTTTTTTTTTAAAGATTTTATTTATTTATTTGAGAGAGAGAATGAGAGATAGAGAGCACAAGAGGGAAGAGGGTCAGAGGGAGAAGCAGACTCCCTGCTGAGCAAGGAGCCCGATGCGGGACTCGATCCCAGGACTCCAGGATCATGACCTGAGCCGAAGGCAGTCGCGCAACCAAGTGAGCCACCCAGGCGCCCTTATAGTGCATTCTTCATTCAGAAATGGTCTCTTTGGGGGCACCTGGGGGGCTCAGTTGGTTAAGGGTCTGCCTTCAACTTAGTGAGTCATGATCCCAGGGTCCTGGAATCAAGCCCTGCATCCGGCTCTCTGCTCAGCAGGGAGTCTGCTTGAGATTCTTTCCCACTGCCCATCCCCCAACCTGCACACACATACGTGCTCTCTTACACTCTCTCTCTAAAGTAAATAAAATCTTGGGGCGCCTGGGTGGCTCAGTCGTTAAGCGTCTGCCTTCGGCTCAGGTCATGATCCCAAGGTCCTGGGATCAAGCCCCACATCGGGCTCCCTGCTCGGCAGGAAGCCTGCTTCTCCCTCTCCCACTCCCCCTGCTTGTGTTCCCTCTCTCGCTGTGTCTCTCTCTATCAAATAAAAAAAAATCTTTAAAAAAATAAAAATAAATAAAAATTAAAAAATAAAGTAAACAAAATCTTAAAAAAAAAAATTCAGGGCACCTGGGTGGCTCAGGTCATGATCCCAGGGTCCTGGGATCGAGCCCCACATCGGGCTCCCTGCTTAGCAGGGAGTCTGCTTCTCCCTCTCCCACTCCTACTGCTTGTGTTCCCTCTCTCGCTTTGTCTCTTTCTGTCAGATAAATAAATAAAATCTTAAAAAAGAAATCGGCTTAAACACCATCTTATTCCCAAAAGCCGACTTGATTCCCTCCTTGACTTGACTATCCTCCTTCTCCCCACTAATGTGGGGTAGATGCTCTCCCATGGGGCCCTTGTGCATTCCTCTACTGCAGTGTTAATTACACTGTATTATAACCCTATATGTATAGGTCTGTCTCCCTTAGTGGATAACAAACATTTTTCTAAGTTTTTATTTTAATTCCAGTTAGTTAACATACAGTGTTATATTCGTTTCATGGATTACAAACTTTTGAGGAAGAAAGAAATATATAGTGTTTGCCTTAGAATCAGCAGTGGCTACTCTAGAACCTAACACTTTGAACACCCAATAAATTTTGTTCATTGAATTAATTTTACATTTTCATAATAATCTGATTTTTTCCAGGCAAAATATTCCCATTTCAACTACTTTATACTATTCCCTAACAAATTCTAGAAATTGTATACTATTTTCTCAACTAAGGTAATATATTAAAATTTTACTATTACATCTATTTTATAATCTGTTTTTTTTTTAAGATTTTATTTATTTATTTGACAGAGAGAGACACAGTGAGAGAGGAAACACAAGCAGGGGGAGTGGGAGAGGGAGAAGCAGGCTTCCCGCCGAGCAGGGAGCCCGATGTGGGACTCGATCCCAGGATCCTGGGATCATGACCTGAGCCGAACGCAGACACTTAACGACTGAGCCACCCAGGCACCCTATTTTAGAATCTGTTATCCCAAAAAACACCTGATCACAATTTAGAAAGCATGAAAAATTCGCCTCAGTCTTAAAGCATTAAGAGAATCCTCTTATGACATTTAGTTGTACCTTACAACAAAACTCTTGAGGTAGAGGCACTAGAAAATAAAAGTACTGGGCGCCTGGGTGGCTCAGTTGGTTGAGCGACTGCCTTCGGCTCAGGTCATGATCCTGGAGTCCCGGGATTGAGTCCCACATCGGGCTCCCTGCTCAGCAGGGAGTCTGCTTCTCCCTCTGACCCTCTTCCCTCTCATGCTATCTCTCATTCTCTCTCTCTCTCTCAAATAAATAAATAAAATCTTTAAAAAAAAAAAAAAGTACTAAGAAATACGGCTTTCCCCCAGAAGATACATCATATGTTCAAGATACAGACATAAGACTTTCTGGCAGAAGTTACAGCTAGTAAATTTTAATTTTCTAAAAGATTAACAGCCTAAAACTAAATTACATTAATAAGATTTCTTAAGTATTTAAACAACATATATATTTTTAAGATTTAATAACTCAAATACCTAGAATAAAAAATTTATCCTACAATTAACAAAGATATCTCCTAATAAAAAGAAAAACCATCTTTCTATTATTGCTTGCCACATTTTGAAATCAGCCTTAAAGCTTACATAATTCCTAACCTTTTGCGAAATAGCAGAATAGCAGCCAAGTAAATTCTGACCAATTTAGTATCATACTTAGCTGAAAGAAATATGGCTCTATCAAGCTTAGCAATAGTTATATCTCTTGAGCGTAACTTTAAAAGAATTTCAGGGCGCCTGGGTGGCTCAGTTGGTTAAGCGACTGCCTTCGGCTCAGGTCATGATCCTGGGGTCCCGGGATCGAGTCCCGCATCGGGCTCCCTGCTCAGCGGGGAGTCTGCTTCTCCCTCTGACCCTCTTCCCTCTCGTGCTCTCTCTCATTCTCTCTCTCTCTCTCAAATAAATAAATAAAAATAAATAAAAAATCTTTAAAAAAAAAAAGAATTTCAAAGCTATACAGAGAATTTCACTTCATACCATTTCTGACTAAATGAATGATAACAGAAATCAACCAAGGTAATAAGCCAATACCTGGGTTTATTGAGGCAGAGCAACAGAACTGAGGCATACCCAACAGAGGCCTCACCTCACCCAACTTTATGATGAAATGTGCATCCACACACCAGGCCTGTCATGTCAGCTGTCAGCACTGAGAAACCACAATGACCTGAGTACGCATGCCACTACACAGTTTAATGGACAAAAGAGCTTCAGCCAAAGTCAATTTCTTTTGAAAATGTGCATCTAAGAATCAAACAGATTTCACTTCAATGCAGAATCATAATTGAATGCTTATCAACATGTAGCTGAAGACAAGAGAAATACTTTTTTTTTAAATCTTGAAAGAACTCAGAAGCATTTTCTAAAAGTTAAATGAAATGCAGTATTATCCTTACCACCCCCACACATCTCACACTAAAACTTAACATAAAAAGAAATCTTATCTCTGTACCGCTTTGAAAAATCATCCCTTTTCTTTGAAGTAAAAAAATAAAAAGATAAACTTGATTACTACATCCAAACTCAAGCCAAAATATATTTTGTCTAATCTTGAGAGGCTTCATTCAATCCCATTTTAACGGAAGGAATGCTAAAAGGTGACCATGTAAAAATATAATCCAAACCTTACAATTAAGATGTAAGAACCTTGATATTACTTTAATGATTAGCAATAATCTCCTTCAACTGTCAAAGTCCTGGGGTAGCTGGGTGGCTCATCAGTTAAGTGTCTGCCTTCGGCTCAGGTCATGATCCCAGGGTCCTGGGATCAAGCCCCGAGTTGGGCTCTCTGCTCAGCAGGGAGCCTGTTTTCCCTCTCCCTCTGCCCCTCTACCCCCACCCCAGCTCATGCTCCCGCTCTGTCAAATAAATAAATAAAATCTTTAAAAAAAAAAATTGTCAAAGTTCACAAATGACTGATACATTCTCTTGATCTTAGGAAATATTCTATTAATCATGGGTAAGTCTGACTACATCTCAAAGAGGCAAATTCCAGTGCATACAGAATACATTATTACTGTCAATACACATCCAGGTCATTTAGAGGAACAACTCCGTTTACCCAAATCATTGTCTTCTGGCTTTAAACTGAGTCTCAATCCACAGCAAAACATTCTTCACCATTCTAATGGTGACTTGGGTTTGCTTTGATGACTGGTGTTCATCCAATCAGTGACACTAGAGCATGGCCCAAGGACCAAATCCAACCTTCAGCGTGTTTTGTATAGCCCTTAACTAAGGATGGGTTTTATAAAAACAAAAAATAAAACAAAGAAGCTATGCAACAAAGACTATATCAAGTCCACAAAGCCTTTAATATTTACTTGCTGGACTTTTACAGAAAGTCTGCTGATACCTACACTACAGCATAGTTTAGTGGCTGCATACAGAGCCCCCTCAAATCCATTTTTTAAATATATCTTTCATGATATTTGTGCTTAAAGAATTAACAATCAAATGTGAACTGAATTCAAGGCAACATTAAAATACAAATATTAATTTAAAGGGGAAAGGAGGAAAAACCAGAAAATACAATTTTTTTAAGTAGTATATAAAACTTTGTCAAAAACTTTTCAAAATCCTTTAGTTCATGTCTGTTATTTGTCTCTTGTCCATCTGCTTACAGACACCCTCTGAGAACTCCATCTAATAACTACGAGGCTTTGCTTCTTGGTAGGTGCACAAACTCTATCCTGGACTTCCCAAAATTTTACAAAAGCCTGTCAAATTCAGAAGTGTAATTTACCACCCTTTACATCCAGGGGGTTACTTTTGGGTGAGAGAATCACTGAAAATTTTCAGAATTCTCTGACACAGTAACTAACTACCTACTTGTCACCATTAGACATGTAGCAATCAATTCTCATTTCTGTCCTTAAGATCCTTCAAACTCTTGTGTACTTAACATAAATAACATATAAAAAGTGATCCTACAGTCTTATATTCAATTTCTAAATATCCCTAATTTGAGTAATAACTATTTTAAAGATTAAAAAAAAGAGAAAGCTCAGATGTTCCTACTATACACTGTCTTACTACAATCTTTCTTTTAGCTCTAAGGGCAATTTTACGCCTAGGTCATCAAGTGCTACAACTGATAATAATCTAACTTCCTATTTCTTTGTTTGCTTTTTCTTATTACAATAGTAATATGTGGTCGTTGTACAACATTTCAAAAATCGAGAAAACCACATTAGAACATAAAAATCAGGGATGCCTGGGTGGCTCAGTCAGTTAAGCGTCTGCCTTCAGGTCAGGTCTTGATCCCAGGGTCCTGGGATCAGGTCCCACATTGGGCTCCCTACTCAGCAGGGAGCCTGCTTCTCCCTCTCTCGCTGCCCTCTCCCCCTTTCCCCCTGCTTGTGCTGGCACGCATGCCCGCGCGTGCTCTCTCTGACAATTAAAAAAATTTTTAATAAACAAAAAAAACATAAAAATTACTCATAATTTCACCAACCAGAACACACTTTAACTCTTCCCAATATTTTTATATACAAATATATTCATGTATATGCATGTACATACATACATACAAAATTAGAATTGCAGTGGACGCTTTCATAACTAGCATATTTTCCCCTTTATACCATCAGCATCTTTACTATTTTGAAAATTCTTCAAGAACATAATTTCAATACAGTAGTTCCCCCTTATCTGCATGGGATGTGATCCAAGGACCCCCAGCGACTGCACCATGGATAGTGCCAAACCCTACTTATACTATGTTTTTTCCTAACTATACATACCGTGATAAAGTTTTATACATTAGGTGCAGCAAGAGATTAACAACAATAAAATAACTATAACAATATACTGTAAAAAAAAAAAAAGCTATGTGAATGTGGGGTGTCTCTCTCTCAAAATATCTTGCTGTACTCACACTTTTTTTTTTTTAAAGATTTTATTTATTCATTTGCAAGAGAGACAGAGAGAGAACAAGCAGGGGGAGAGGCAGAGGGAGAGGGAGAAGCAGACTCCCTGCTGAGCAAGGAGCCCGATGTGGGACTTGATCCCAGGACCCCGGGATCATGACCTGAGCCGAAGGCAGACGCTTAACCATCTGAGCCACCCAGGCGCCCTGTACTCACACTTTTTCTTGTGATGATGTGAGATGATAAAATGCCTGGGTGATGAGATGAAGTGAGATCAACGACGTAAGCATAGTGACGGAGCATCAAACCATCACTGACCTTCTGATTAAGAAGGATCATTTGCTTCTGGACCACAGTTGATGGCAGGTAATTGAAACCACAGAAAGTGAAACCATGGATAAGGGGGAACAACTGTACTTCTAGAACACTGGATTATATGTCTAGACCATAATTTACTTAACTCCTCCTTCACTACTCTTTGAAAGACGTTTGTTTAGAGGCATCGTTAACTTCACCTCTGATTCTTTCTTCAGGATGATTCCTCGTAAGTAGAATTACTACACCAAAAGGTTCAAACCTTCTAAAGACCTGTAGTACAAAATGCCAAATAACCCTCCTCCAGAAATATACCAACTTAGTCTGCCACCCATGTTCATTTCATGTTACAGGTATTTTCAAGCCCCTCTTAAATGGGCTTTTTTTTTTTAAAAAGATTTTTTTTTTTATTTATTTGAAAGAGCAAGCAGGGGGAGGGGCAGAGAGAGAGGGAGAGAGAGAACTCAAGCAGTCTCCACACTCAGCACAGAGCCCAATGCAGGGCTCTACCCAACGACCCTGAGACCACGACCCACGCCAAAACCAAGAGTCAATGCTCAACCGACTGAGCCACCTAGGTGCCCCTTATATGGGCTTTAAGAAGCCCTTGCAAGGTGCTCTTAGAGTGAACTTTCGTCCACTTAGTTTCTTGATCAGTATCTGACTTCCACAATATTGTAGGGTTTTATCTATTCAAATTTTCTTTCTTTTTTTTTTTTTTTAAGAGAGGGAGAGAGCACAAGAGCGAGTGGGAGGAGGGCAGAGGGAGAGAAAGAGAGAGAATCTCCAGCAGACTCCACGCCCAGCACAGAGCCCAACACGGGACTCAATCTCACAACCCTGAGATCGTGACCTGAGCTGAAATCAAGAGTCCAATGCTTAACCCACTAAGCCACTCAGACACCTCAAATTTCCATTTTTTAAAAATTATTTTTAATGTAATAATTCATAAGCTTATTGATCTTTAGTTATAAGTTCTGAGGTAATGTATATGGAAGGATTTTTAAACCAGAACAAACAGTATTTGTTATATTTAAACAAATATAATACATAATTTCTTCTGAATTTCTATTATGGTACTCCAAAATAGTCTCTTAAGATTCTGGTAAGCTTTTAAACTCTATTTCATCCCAATATTTATGATTTTTTTATCAATGTTTTCTTTACTGAGAAAAGGAACCTATGACCATATAAATAACATATATGCATATTAATAATGTGAATATACATTATACAAGTCACTGTCCTTGTTATTTTTTTTCATCAAGGTTTCTTGAGCAATAGCAAAATGAAAGTACAAAGCTCCCAAGGAGGGAGGGGACCCAAGAGGGTTGCCTTGTCCTTGTTATTTAGTAAGTGACTATTTCATTAGAACTGTACATGGACACAGTTAATAAAAGTCTTCTAAGAGACCATCAATGTCCATAATTTGGAAGTCTTAAAAGAGTAATGAAAAATATATTCTACCTAACTTTGTAAATCTTACAAGCATTTAATTTGAAATTCGGTATGTTCCAAAAGCCAGATCATATTTAATCTATAAAGTAACACAAAGTATGTTTCAGTTTTTACTTTTCTTTTTCTGAATATATCCCTTAGTGAGTGTTCAGTCTACTAATATTAATGATAAAGGTATCAATAAAGACACCTTAGGAAAAAACAAGTTGTTTAGGCTGTATCTAAAGGGAAAACTACTTATTAAAAATGTATTTATGTCTCATAACTATGGTTCAGTATTTTTTTTTGAAGATTTTATTTATTTATTTGACAAAGATAGAGAGAGAACACAAGTAGGCAGAGCAGCAGGCAGAGCGAGAGGGAGAAGCAGGTTCCCCTGCTGAGGAAGGAGCCCGACGCGGGGCTTGATCCCAGGGCCCTGGGATCATGACCTGAGCCGAAGGCAGCCACTTAACCAACTGAGCCACCCAGGCGCCCCTATGGTTCAGTGTTTAAGGCTTGTTCCCATTTTATCTAAAAAGTGGAATGCTACTACCAAATATAATAATGATTTCATTAATATCTTCCTTCACTCAAACTTTCATTTTTTTTAATCTTTGTTTTAATTTATGAGAGAGAGCGCACACGTGCGAGAGGGGCGGGGGGCGGAGGGAGAGCATCTCAAGCAGCCTCCACAATGAATGTGGAGCCCAATGCAGAGCTTGATCTTACAGCCCCAAGATCAGGACCAGAGCCAAAATCAAGAGACAGACACTTAACCAACTGAGCCACCCTAGTGCCCCGAACTTTCATTTCTAAGATTATTTTTCCCATAATGACTCAAATAAGCTTTTGTGATTTTTTTGTTGTTGTTTTGTTTTTAAGATTTATTTATTCATTTGAGAGAGTGCGAGTGAGCAAGCAAGAGAACACAAGCCGTAGAGAGGGAGAAGCAGGCTCCCCACCGAGCAGAGAGCCTGATGTGGGGCTTGATCCCAGGACCCCGGGATCATGACCGGAGCCGAAGGCAGACACTTAACTGACTGAGTCAACGAGGAGCCCTCAAATAAGCTTTTGTATTTACTCTTGGTCTTTACCTGTGCCATATGGATAAAATGTAAAGTATGTTAAAGCATTTATAAGTGACTAGAAAGGTTTTGTGGGTTTTTTTTAAGATTTTTATTTATTTATTTGACAGAGAAAGACACAGCGAGAGAGGGAACACAAGCAGGAGTGGGAGAGGGAGAAGCAGGCTTCCCACCAAGCAGGGAGGCCAATGTGGGGCTCGATCCCAGGACCCTGGGATCATGACCCGAGCCAAAGGCAGACACTCAACAACTGAGCCACCCAAGTGCCCCTAGAAAGATATTTTATTATTATCAAATAGTTTTCCTGAAGATTTAATTCGTTTCATTCTTTTTTTATATATATTTTATTTGTTTGAGAGAGAGTGAGCGCGAGAGAGTGGGCACACAAGCAGGGGGAGGAGCAGAGAGAGAGAGGGAAAAGCAGACTCCCAGCTGAGCAGGGCGCCCGATGCCGGACTTGATCCCAAGACCTTGAGATTATTACCTGAGCCCAAGGCAGACGCCCAACCAACTGAGCCACCCAGGCATCCCAAATCATTTCATTCTTAAAATCACATTCCAAAATATGTGGTCTCTTTCAGTTTTTGTGCATTTATTCAACAAATATTCATTGAGCACTCACTCTGACTACCATTAAGAGAAACCTCCTATACCATGGGGACCACATATTTACACACCTAGCACGTGGCAGTCTTGTGAAAATGAACTATATACTATGCACTAGGGAGGCCGAGACGAACAGGACACAGCACTGAACAACAGCTATTGAGTAACAACGTTTACTACCTATCTTCACTTAGGCACACCACCATTTTAGAAATAAAAAATAACCATCGAAAGGGGAGTTTTTAAACAAAGTATTTCTAAAATAACTTACTTGCTGACTTCTTTATACTGGGCTATCTCCTCAATATAAAGAAGGTCATGCAGCCGTGACTGATAGTTGGTCTTGGTCAATGATTTGTCTAAAACGGACTGGGTAAACAGCTGGTCAGCAGAGAGAGGAATTTGGTATCTGATAAGAAGGCTCTTCTCCAAATCAGTAGTTTCATTAGGTTCAAAATCTACAATAGTCTTAGAAGAAGAATCCCAACGCTTAGCTGTGGTTACTAGCTGTTGTTTTGCATGCATCAGGTATTCAAGATCTAAATGGAAACAAAAAACACATTTATAAAGGAACACAACATTAAAATTCTCAAATAATACGGTACACATTTTGGTAGGAGCATTTTATATGCTAGAGCTAATAATTCTTAAAAATAAAACAATACAAAAACCCATTTGACAGAGAATCCTCCCCATATCAGAAATCTTTTGGCTAGCTTAACAAAATAACATAAATAGGAGCCCATGTAAAAAACACCTTTTTCATCAGGATAGAACATAACAAAAATAGTTATTAACATACTGAAAATACAGATTAACATTTAGAAGTCAACTCGCAGTCAAAAGAAATCTGAACTGTAGGATAAATTCCTCATAAGATAAAATCTATCAGGTGATAATCACTCTTCTCCTCCTACTACCAATACCTGCCCATTAGAGAAAGAGATCAGAAATCTGTGACTTTTCTTCTCTAGTAAATCACAGAAAGCAGCGAAACTCTCTGAAAGTCAACTTATGACAAACAAAAATCTTCTAGAAAATACTCATGTAAAAATACTAATTCCTCATTAAAATGTGATACAATGTACCATTCACATGCCATTTCAGAAAAATCCAGTTTAGCCTCAGTTAAATTATACTGTAAGTAGGGCACGATGTCAAAATGAATGACAGTTCAAGTTCTGACATCTCTGGAAAAAAAAATGTAGCACAGTACCAGCACAGGGTGAACTATATCGTAACATAATTTCCGAGCACCGGGTAGGCTCACTCTGTCTGCAGCACACGTTACTTTTCTCTTGGGTAGAGCATACATATACCTATAAATATGAAGCTTAACCAAAAGGGGAAAAAAAAGGTTGCCTGACTGATTCATTAGGCTGAGATCCAGTTTTAATACAACATAATTGAAAAGATGGCTTCACAAGTCAGGTTAAATTTTGGGAAGATGTAATAAGTTTAAATGGAGATCAGCTATTCTTCAAAATACAAAAATAAGTTACCCTGTACTATCTTTGCAATGAGAGAATAATGCATAATTGCCATGTACTGCCTAGTGAGAGATTTTCCTACATTTAAATGTTATATATAAATTACAAACATTTAACAGTCACCCAAAAGACATTTCTCAACACTAGAAAACAGTTTATCCTAATATCTTATTAAAGATTCAAATGTAAAGGACCTAATTTCTTGCCTTTGCTCCTTGAAAAGGTATTTCTACATGCCAGTTTTATTATTTCTCAAAGGGTAAAATAAATACAACTATACTCATCAAGCTATAAAGATGACCTGCATTCTTACTCTGGATGAGACGAGGATGGTCTGTTTTTGCAATAGCTTCAAAAGTAAAAGTTTCATAAAGTAAACTAACCACATTTTCTTCCTAAATCATCCTAAAATTGGGCCCTGCCCTTTCATTCATTAAATCATAGCTACAAAAAATATTTAAATTACATAAATGCCAACATTCCTAAAAGAGATTATACCATCACTAAAAATCAAATGATAATCATTATCAAAATAACAAGGATGTATGTAAAAATTTATTTTCCTTAATTCAAAAGTCAAGAGAAACAGTAATAGTACAGCGACAAACCAAATAACCAGCTCTTTCAAAATAAAAACTAAACTCTACATACTATCAAAGAATCACTGTAATATGTCTTAAAGGATGTCTATTATTTGGAGATAGGGAAATTATATTTCATAATTTTATTTTAAATAAGATATTGAATCAGACTATGCCTAGATCAACAATATGTCCACATTCTTTAAAAAGTCACTAATTATTTCTAACTGATGTTTAAGTAACTGGGATAATAAGAAACCTAAAAGAGGGGCGCCTGGGTGGCTCAGACATTAAGCGTCTGCCTTCGGCTCAGGTCATGATCCCAGGGTCCTGGGATCGAGCCCCACATCGGGCTCCCTGCTCGGCGGGAAGCCTGCTTCTCCCTCTCCCACTCCCCCTGCTTGTGTTCCCTCTCTCGCTGTGTCGCTCTCTGTTAAATTAAAAAAAAAAAAAAGAAAGAAAGAAAGAAAGAAAGAAAGAAAGAAAGAAAGAAAGAAAGAAAGAAAGAAAAGAAAAGAAAGAAACCTAAAACAATAGCGCTTTCCTCTTAAAAAGATTTTTTTTATCACCTATTTAATATGCAAAGCAAATTATACAGACAATCATTCTACTCTGGACTACAAGTACTCAGGCTTTCTGGGAAAAGTGGCATGAGAAACATTATTTGTTTTACTCATCTTATCTAGACAGTACCATGATTCCCACCCTGATTTTATGAAATTATTAGAATTAGTGTCTTCAGCAGATAGAACAACAATTTCAAAACAATTCCCAAACAATGTTAAATTTTATTTTTTTAAATGACTACAAACATACTACAGGAGAGGGGAGAGTTCGGGGAACAGAAAAAAGAATCTTAAAAAACATCCATGTGTGCCCACATCAGAAAGTCTGCAAATTACTAATCTCAGTCATTAATTTAGACATCAAAAATGAATTGTGGCCAGTGACTACTAACGACATATTTTGCCAAAGCTACTTCTCTTTCCCTACTTCATCTGAACTTGAGACAAGCTTCTGCCTCCAATCCTCTCACTTTTAAGAAGCAGCTTATTAAGCCTATTCAAACACCCACCTAACTTCCAGTCCTTAAAGGTTGTTAGGTCTTAAGAGTCCTTGTTCAAAGATGTTTTTTCTTAAAGATTTATTTATTTAGGGAGCCTGGGTGGCTCAGTTGGTTAAGCAACTGCCTTCAGCTCAGGTCATGATCCTGGAGTCCCAGGATCGAGTCCCGCATCGGGCTTCCTGCTCAGCGGGGAGTCTGCTTCTCCCTCTGACCCTCCCCCCTCTCATGCTCTCTCTCTCTGTCATTCTCTCTCTCAAATAAATAAATAAAAAAAATCTTTAAAAAAAAAAAGATTTATTTATTTATTTTAGAGAGAGAGAGAAAGGGAAAGGAAGAGAGAGAGAGTAGGGGAAGGGGGTGAGGGAGAGAGAGAATCTTAAGCAGACTCCCCCCGCTGAGCACAGAGCCTGATGCAGGGCTCGATCCCACGACCCCGAGATCATGATGTGAGCCAAAATCAAGAGTTGGACGCTTAACTGACTGAGCCACCCTGGGAGCCCTTTTTCTTTTTTTTTTTTTAATTTTTTATTGTTATGTTAATCACCATATATTACATCATTAGTTTTTGGAGCCCTTTTTCAAATAGAAGAGGGAGAGGAGGTTCCCCACGGGGAACATGACTATTACCGGGCCTCATGCCAGCCACACCTCCAGCACATGGTAGCAACGGCTAACATCTAAACCACACATGTGTGCTACTTGGGGAGCTGAGCCAGTTCAGCCTTAGCAAGTACTCTTCTTCAACCTAGATTAGGCTAAAATGAAAAACACTCTGCCAAGATGAAAAGTGAATAGGTTAAGGATCAATACTCATAAAACCATACAGGGAAGAGCTTAACACTGACTTATTAACCAACTCTTACAATAATAAATCTCAAAGCAAATCAGACAAATTATAAACCTGTAGGATCTGTTACCCTGAGATGTTGTAGGCAGAAACTATAAACATATTTTAAGAGAAATTCACAAGAAAAAGTTAAAGATAATTAGAATATACCTAATTTTTTGCAGATAACATAAGGGCAGAGCTGCTACTGCCACAACCAGAATTCAAGGTTGGAATGACTAGTCGGACACAAGCTATGCTTCCCAACTTCCCCGGTCCCGCTGACTGAGAACAGCAGCGCCCTCCTTGTTCAGCCACACAGTTACTATTCTAACAAAGCAGCCAAAGGGTCGGTTTGTTTTATCTTGAAGAATATAATATAGCAAACTTGAAAATTATCCTTAAAAGAACCTAGAGAGTAGACAAGAAAAAGTAAGGAGAAAAAAAAAATCCAATGCTCTACACGTCTAGCACAAGGGTGGACGTAGAAGAAGCATGCAATAAATAAATGCGTGCCAAATACTGAATATTTTCAAAACAGCTCTACTTATCTAGGAGTTAAAGAGAATGAGATGAAATGATTCTCAATTCCAAAATCACAGGTAAACACTCTTCCTTAGGAAACATTTTGGTTGTGCCTTTACAAGTCTGGACTGCCCAAAGGAACAATAAAATTACAAATCTGAAAGTAATCCCAAACTATCATTTCAGCTATCCATTTCAATAGCATTCCTTTCCCAAAAACTGCTACATAGAAACAAGATTAGCATCTCTTAGTTTACCCATATTGTCTGTCCCTATTTTCCATCTTTTAAAGAAGCCAATAAAAAGTTAAAACAGCAAAATAGCAGCATAGGAGTACCTCATTACTTTTTACATGCTTTTTATCTTCTATTGACAAATATACTATTTTTTAAAATCTATTTTTCTATGACTTTTCATACTATCAGTATCTATATTGATATTAATATAGACACATCTATATATATCCTGCCCTTAATTTACCAACAACTTTGGCATCTGGAGATAAGTTTTTAGTCATACTAAATTTTAATGTAAATGTTAACATACATTGCTAGACTCAAAGTAGGGAAATGTATACTATCAAGTTTTCAAATTTAAATATAAGGATTCAATTTCAACACGTAACTTCCAGATGTTCAAAGCAGAATTCCAAATCAGTTTTGCCAACAAAAATTTTCCATTACTCAAAGTCGTGGGATAAAGTGTATAATGCAGTTTATTTTCTAAGCAAGGGGACAACTCACTAACTTCCTTCTTTTATAAGTGGTCTTTTGCCACACGTTTTTGAGAGTCACATCTTTTAATGCAAAACAATTTTTTAGTGCATACAGTGTCTCTTGCTGAACCTAAATCTCACCAACAAGGGGAAAGCACTAAAAAAAGCAAAGTTAAATCTATACCTATTTCCTGAACAGTTCGCAGAAATGCCATTTACAACTAGAAGAAAAAAATTCACTCATGGCCTACAAACAGAAAAGGTTTGGATGCTTTAGATATCATGAAAACAGGGGTGCCTGGCTGGCTCAGTCAGTAGAGCATGTGACTCTTAATCTCAGGATGGTGAGTTCAAGCCCCACGGTGGGTGTGGAACCTACTTAAAATAAAAAAAATAAATAAAAGTAAAGAAATAGATATCATGAAAATAATATTTTAAAAAATGGGGTGCCTGGGTGGCTGATCGGTTAAGCATCCAACTCTTGGATTTTGGCTCAGGTCCTGGTATCAGGGTTGTGAGATCAAGCCCCCGTGGGGCTCCACGCTCAGCAGGGAGTCTGCTTGAGATTCTCTCTCCCTCTCCCTCTGCCCCTCCCCCCACTCACGCTTGTGCTCTAAGACTGCGCTCTCTAAAATAAAAAAAGAGTAGGGAAAACACCAAAGAACTAAAAATTACCACAACAGGTCAGCTAATGTCAGTAATGACCAAAAAAAGTCAGCCAAATGTCACCTAGCTTGCCTAAACTGAAATTTAAGTTTTTTGGTTTATAATATTCAAAATCTCCTATCAGAAAATATATTTTGTACAGCCTATATAATTGTCTTCTTGTAATAATTATTTTTCCTGGCCTTGAAAAACAAATTTCACCATGGGAAACTGTTTTGTTTCCAAATTAGTTCAAGAAAATGCTTAATTGTTTTTAATTATTTTCTAAAACGTAACTACTTAGAAGTAAAACCTTGTCTGAAGAAAAATAAGCAAAGATAACAAACTGCAAAGTGGTTATTAAAAAAAGGAGATAAAATATCACAAAAAGGGGGTAAGGCATCATATTAGTTCCAAATGGGAGGGTATCTTTGTATTCCTTCTACCATATCTGAATGAAATATAAAATTCTATTTTTTCTAATATTTTATTTATTTGAGAGAGAGAGAGCACGAGAGAGAGCAGTGAGCACAAGCAGGGAGGTGGGGAGAGGGGCAAAAGGAGGGGCAGAAGCAGACTCCCTGCTGAGCAGGGAGCCCGATACAGGACTCGATCCCAGCTCCCCGAGATCATGACCCGAGCTGAAGGCACTCAACTGACTGAGCCACCCAGGCACCCCAAATTCATTATATTCTCAAACCAATATATTAGAAACCAAATAAATGATAGCTTTGCGCAGTGGCAGTATCGTAGCCAATGAGGTTTATCCGAGGCGCGATTATTGCTAATTGAAAACTTTTCCCAAGAAACCAAATAAATGAAACTATTTCTTCCAGTCACCACACTCAAAACATGGGTCAATCCTGAACAACTTCTCTTCCACCAACTTCTCTTGACGTTCTCTTGCCAAGATCCACAGGTGCCATGGTTTTAAGGGCTCAGGTCTTTAGGCTTCTCAGCCCCTCCCCTCTGCATGCACCCTAACCCCAGGCCTCCCTTTTCTAAAAAATTCTCCTTCTCCCTTCCTACTTTCTTCATTCTATTTGTAAGCCAGGAATTATCCTAGTCATGGCTCATGATAAAACCGACAGCTACCATTTATTGAATGCCTACCTTGTGCCAGAGACCATACAAGGCTTATTTTCGGTCTCACAATGATCCTCTAAGATAGACAGTCGTAGCCCCACTTTACAGAGGTTTCCACACGAAGTTCAGGAATGTCAAGTACCCTGCCCAGGGTCGCACAGGTAACGAGAAAAATCAAGATTCAAATCCAATTCTATCTGGCTCTGAAGCCTGTTCACTGCTCTTTCTCCAACTAGAAAACTACCATATACCTGAGGCAAAAGTAGTCAAAGTACCCTCAATCTCTCAAGCCCATGAGCGGGCCCTGAAATCCTCATCATCACCTCCTTCCCTCATCTGTCTTAATGGTATCATTTTCTCTCACTTTTTAAACCGGACATGTAACATTTTATATTATTAACTAAATAGACTTTCATTAACAAGATACAGATTCTTGACAACACAAAGTTCTTTCTATGGGAAAACGAATCATGAGTTACAAATCACCCATCTAAAAGTGAACTTTTATAATAAAACCCACATGTAAGCCAAGAACATCCTATGAGAGTACACTGGAAAAGCGGGAAATGCGTGTTGGTCTCTCTTCATGATTGAAAAATGGTGCCTCCTAGTAGTTCTCAAGTTCTAGTCTCTAAAAGCAACTTACTAGTACAGGGGTAGGCAAACCACAGCATGCAAGGTTAACCCCAGCCTGCTGTTGTTTTTGAAAATAAAGTTTTATGGGAACACAGTCATGCCCATTTGCTTACAAACTGCCTATAGGTGCTTTATCATTACAGTGCAGAGCACAGTAGTTCCAACAGACACCATTTGCCTGGCAATAGGCAAAATAGTAGAAGACTATCTGGCTCTTTGCAGAAAAAAAATTGCCGAAGAACTCCTATACTAACAAATACAAATTAAATATTCTTATTTTGTTTGGCTATAGGAATTAAGATATTCTGATTCCCAAGAGTACTGAGAAGATGAAAAAACAGAACACAACAGAATAAAAACGGGTATAAGGAATCAAAGTAAGTAAAAAATAACATTTAAGTGAGGTTTAAATAAGTCTGGGTAATATTAGCACACACACTAGAAGGTAATGCCTAATTCTTCAATCTGGGCCCAAATGTTGCTTTAACTTTACCAGCAGCTGAAGTAAAGAAGGAGACAGAACTAGATCCACTTGTTCATTGTGTCCAAAAAATAAAACCCTAGACTTTGCTCATGAACAAAACTTTCTAGGTTCTCATAAATGGGACACGGTGGTACATAGTGAACAACGTCCTCCACAATATGGTTATAGTCAATACAATAGCAAGTTTCACATGAAGTGTTTGTTAAATAAATACTCAGTGTTCATTAAAAAAAATAAAGCACCTATAATCCAACCAAGAGCCAAAGAAATGCAGGGAAATGTGCCCTTTCCTTGTCCTGTTGGATCTTGGCATAAAACTTAGGAATAGGCAGTAATGTAACAACGTACAAAGTAATTATCATCTTCTGAAGGTGCTTACATGTTGAAAGCAGGGACCTCTTCCCAGGAACACAGAGCAGATCCTATTAAGGCACCATGGTCTCCTTTACTAGTGAATGTACAAAACCAACTTATGAAATCTTATATTTAGGGTTTGTCATTCAAAGATAACATACTAATGTCAGCAAAGTTAACTGGAGACTCAGTGAGACATGAAAATAGATATTGGAGGTGTACTCACGATCACCACTGAAATAACAGTCTACCCAAATTAATACTGAAAGGTTTTACTGTGCTGAAATCATCTTACTTTAAAAACAAAGCTAGTACACCAAAACAGACCTGATCATCTACTCATACAAGTTTGAGGAAGCTCAAAGCAAGTTTGCCTGATGACTATATAAAGAGAACAGGGCATAATGTGAACCATTCTGATCCCATTACCCAGTAAATGAGTCGATTGCTTTGGATTTTTCCTTATTATTCTCTGTCTATCCATGGAATATTTAGGGGCCAATACATATCTTTCAATGCTGCTATTACAGTGCCTTTTAATACATCGTATCAGGGGAAAAAAGTCTAAATATTACCTTCTGTAGAAGCTGCATCAATCATTACTCTTTGCATGAGTACTGGTTCCAATCCAAAGTCGAAAACTATGGTTTGGCGAAAAGTTCCAAATATTTCTGTGTTAAATGCTATCCCGACTTTATACACGTAATGATCTAATCCATTTTGGGCCATCTTTCCTCCTATCCATTCTTGACAGTTTTCTGGGACTTCTTGTGATACCTGGGTAGTACTATCTCCGGCAGATATTGCAATGATACTAAAATGAGGACGATGAGCATCATAAAGCAATGCTACACGATACAGCATTCTTGCAGGCTACAAGGAAGTTAAAATAATTCATTGAGTACAAGGGGGTGAAAAATCCAGTTGTAATTGGGCTCTTCAATGAAAATATTCCCATAAGGGACTTTTACTTTCCCATGCTTCTAAGAGACTATGTTAAAAATACAAATTGTGCTCATAAGCCATTTAAGAAAAAAATGAGAATGGTTAAAAAAAATCAGTTGTTAAAATTATATACTTATGATGTCATTTATAACTCAGTAAAGCTGAAATTTTTAAAAATGATATATTTATGCTACATCTCTAGCCTCCCTGCTCTTTCTAGGATATGCTCATCTTTCTTTGTGGCAAAAGTTGTACCACCCTGTTAGATCACTGACCTCCAACTTTCCATTCCTTTGGCCTAAATAAGTTTTATCTAACTTCAAGTAGGAAGTCTTCATAGGAGTGCAGTTACCTCTGAAGGCACTGGATTGGGTTCAAGGCTGAAGCTAAATGTTCCCAGATTTTTCATCCCAAGATGCAAATGATACAGTGGAAGAAATGCCACCAAAAAGTACACAAAACTTTCCACTGCACGTATCCACAAAAAAGTTTGACTGCTTCATTCTTAAACTTTGAATATTATATTCAAGATGGGAGGCACTGCAGAAAATTTCTCATATTAAAAACCCATAATTACAGAATCTGTGACTTCATCAAATCAAATATAAAACCAAGCTGTGACTGTTTAAGTATCTTAGAACTGCCAGATTAAGCAATAGTTAATTATAAGCCATGAACCCCATCTTATGTTCCAACTTTGGAAGAGAATATATCAAAGACCTCTTTATCAAATTAATAAATTAGCAAACATCTAAATATCTACAAAGACTTTTATCTCAAAATCTAAAAATATTAGACCATTAATGAACAAAGCACAGAAATACACTTTAGCACAATATAGAACCTACTTAAGATGTACTCAGATTAAAACATTTTCAGTGCTCTAATACAGAGATTTAAAGGTCAAAAAAAGCCTTAAGAAAATCGAAAAAAAATTACACTCTTTAATTAGCACAAAATTCATACCTTACAAGTAAGAGCAAAGGTCCATGTCTGGTGAGATTTTTTGGTGTTGACAGTAACCGACAGATCAGGATTATGCTCTACTTTTACTCCTTCTATACATTCACTAAGCTGAAAATAGAGAGCAATTAATGTTATATTTTTAGTCCCAAAAGCAGAAACAGAAACTTTTGGCATGGTAAATAAATATCAACGGTAAAGATGTTGATGGAACTGTTTACAAAGCAAGATATTTTTTATATATTAATTTTATAAGAACAAAATATAATAAAGCTTAGGCAAGACATAAGAAAATTAATAACAACAAAATGGCAGTAAACACTCCCTGAATGAAGATTAACATAATACCTGCAAATCTCCAAACAAATGGCTTAGTTCTGCTCTTTATTTTAGCAAAAGGGTCTACTTTTGCTACAAAAACACTTTATCAAGAATCAAGTTCTTCATATAGAGGATAAGGAAATAAACCAAAATATCACAAAACAAAGTCAAGACTCAAACAAGGTCATCGTTTAAAACAAACAAACAAAAAAAAAATGCAGTTTATTTTCCTCACCACTTTCTCAGGAGATAATGAATTCATCCACTTTTCTATCAAGGTTTCCATGTAACTGCCTGAGAGCTGTTTATTCTCATTTTGCTGTTTCAATTTTATCAAGCGTGAAGCATATCTTTTCTGCCATTCTGCTAGTTCTTCCTGGGAATGTGCTGAAGTACACTGCGCACCATACCTACAGATTCCTTGCTCTAAAAATCTAAGTAGAATAGGAAAGACTGTTTTATCATATACTTTGTTGGACCATTTAAAAGATAAACTTCCAGCATTTGCCCTCCGACTCTTCAATAACAAAAACAAAACTTCATCTCCTGAAAGGCCATATTTATCACACCAATTTGAACAGAGGAGAAAGAAGAGGTTTCAAGAACATTTATGACAGTTATTCACTACAGCAACTTTCCATACTCAGTGACTTCTTTTTTGGAATAAGGGGATGCTAAAGCAAAGCATAATCGATCATAACCACCCCTCACCCACAAAACCAACACTGAAAAGGTAGCTTCCTTCATGATGTAACAACTCTATTTAGACAATTCTTCTCAGAGCAGAATTTTCCTAAAGCAACACTGACATCAAGTGGATCAGTGCATCAAACACAGGTGTGCCCTACTTCTCAAAATGATAGGACCTAAAGACGATTCTCCACACACTAGGAATTTCATTCTAAAAAAAATATTACTATATCATTAAATTATCATCTTAAGGCTTCTACTTTTCACCTTCAAATGTAAGCCTTTACTCTTTTCTATATTACTATTATTACCTATATTTCATTGAAAAAACTGGACTATATTCATTTGCTTGAAGTTTTAAATAAATTAAGAATAAAAGTTTTATATTAGAATCTCAATTAATTCAATAGATTAAAATCTTCAATGGTAAATTCCTAAATGTTCATATTAAAGGACAGAGTTTATGTTTCTCAGTGTTTCTCAGTGTTTATGACACAGAAAATTCAACTGACAATTCAGTGGTCAAAACAGATATGCAAAACTTTATTAATTTTTTGGGCGCCTGGGTGGCTCAGATGGTTAAGCATCTGCCTTCGGCTCAGGTCATGATCCCCGGGTCCTGGGATCGAGTCCCGCATCGGGCTCCCTGCTCCTTGGGAGCCTGCTTCTCCCTCTGCCTCTCTCTCTCTCTCTCTCTCTGTCTCTCATGAATAAATAAATAAAAAGTTTAAAAAAAAAAAAACTTTATTAATTTTTTTAAGTTTTAAATATCCTACAAAATTATGGGTCTAGCCACTTTTTAAACAACTGAAACATCAAAAAATTAACATCTTCTGAGAGAAAAAATGAAAATTAAACTATAAATAGTAAAATACAGATGAGGGGTGTTATATTATGGATAATTTTTCAACTGAAAAAATATGGACAGTAAGAAATATAAAACGAACCACAGCACAATGTAAATTATCAAATGGTTCACCCTATTTGCAAAGATGACTGTATTTAAAGCTTTTCTTAATGATACAAAGTACTTGAACTTAAATTATACGACTTACTAAGTTCTCTTACGCTTTA
The DNA here is from genome assembly GCF_003265705.2 of Callorhinus ursinus. Lineage (NCBI taxonomy): Eukaryota > Metazoa > Chordata > Mammalia > Carnivora > Otariidae > Callorhinus > Callorhinus ursinus. The sequence continues at coordinate 7,003,705 of NW_027397112.1, forward strand.
TAAGACACATTTAAAAATCATGCATTTGTTTCTCTTAAGTATGTCTTAAGGAGCCAAATATTTCTCTATTGCTTTGTTTTAAATTATTTCTTTAAATACTAAAGGTTTGGTATTTTTATCTGGCCTATAAATTTTATCACATTTCCTCTGCACAGGACTGTGTTCTACCTCTACTACAACATGATGCCACCAGGATTTTTGAAATTTACTACTTAGTTTCTTTATTTCTACTATAAAATCATATCTGATCTTGACTATTCAATCATCAAAACTACATATCCAATTTCCTTCATCATCAAAAACAATCTATAATAATGAGACTTTAAATCTAAAATCCCTCATTACTAGTTCTTATAAAAAGAACTAGAGTTCACCTTTCGAAATGTGACTTTAATAATTCTTCCCAGCTTAATAACGATTTAATTTTGAAAGGTTAGCCCTCAAATAGAAATTACTCATAAATTATATATAAGGATAACATGAAGGTAATAGATTTTCTTTTTTTAGAAAAGTTATTAAAATAATTTAACATTTCTTCATCTATTTTATGCTCTACGTCAGTATATATAATTTCAATTCAATCACCATAAGTTAGAGGTACATTTCACATAAATAAGAGACCAGAATTAAATTCAGTCAAAATAATTCAACTGGTATTATAAAAGACTTCTACACAAAGTCTTAACAATCCCGATTTAGATCACTGTTGTTTGTAATTAAAAGAAGGCTCACTGATATGGCCTTGACTTTCATTATTTAATGATAATGACCATTAGTTATGGCTTCTGTTTCAAGTTGAAAATAAACCATTTTACTCAATCACTATACTTCTTCCTTCACATATTATCTTCTTTAAATTGGAATTACTACTTTTCAGAAAGTGAAGGAAAATCATCTATCCTTTGAATAAAGACATGTCATTGGTTTAAAAAAAAAATTCACGTTACCTTTTACACAAAGTATATTCCTCGCTGCTTGTGATTCCCCTAGGTGGTGGGCGGAAATGCCAACCATTACAAGATCCTAGAGAGTAATCAGGATATAGTCTTATCATTTGAGGCTTGCTAATAATTCTGATAATGTGTAAGAAATACTATAAACCCTCCACACACATCATCCTAGATGATGTAAAAAGGACATGACATACTTGCCTCCACCAAAAAAGTAATCTACCGATCAAATGAGTTAAATTCAATTAACCACAGGAAACTTAGACATCACTGAAGTAGTTACCCAGCAGCTAAATCAGGTCGATGACCCTGACTCTATCCTAGCAACTGGTGGACATATTTCCAATGCTGTCTCTTCCCTAACAACTAAAGGGGGAAATGTTGGCATGCCTGTCATTTCTTAAGTATAAAATGTGTCTCTATTAGGAATTATTTCAGGAATGAGAAAATTACCATATCCTGAAAGGAAATTTTCTAGAACAAATTCAATACTACATATTGAGTGCAAAGTTCCACATTATTACCCATGTTCCTTAGCATTTGTCTGGCACATGTCATTGTATCAAGTAATCCTTTTTTACAATTGAAATAAAATTCAAAAAGTTGAATTCTGACATAGGAGCTAAAAAATAACATTTGTTTACTTCTGAATACAATAAGCTTTGATTCATTTAGATAAAGGTTCCAAATAAACCAAGGAAAATAAGGCTTAGGAAAGAGAAGGCTAGAGCAACAGAGGTTGAGCAGCACCAAATTTTCAAGGACCTCAAAGCCATTCTCTATTTCCTCACGAATCGTGTGCTACCACCCACCCCCCCCAAAAAAGATATTCAGCCAGATTGAGTTTAAAGCTGTGTCTCATCCCTTTCCAGCTGTGTGACTGGAAAAACCACTGAACCTTAAAAAATATCAGTTTCATCCCCTATCAAAAAGATGGAGAAGCCAATACACGTTTTTGTGAAAGCCGCTACCACAGTACACAGTATCCAGCAAGCACTCAATGAATGTTGGTCCCTCTTCCCTTTCCTCTGGCAACAGAAGAAGAGGTCATGGATTTTAACTGTGGCAGGAACAACTCAGCTTACAGATCAGGACTTCCAAAAAGTAGTAACTGGACTAGCCTGGGACAGAAAAAGAGAAAGACTCCCCTCTACGATGTAGAACGTAGCAACGTGACATTGCTAACAATGAGGTTTACTCACAGTCGGGGTTACATGGAGGCAAGAAAATGATACTTCCTACCTCCAGGACTCCATTATTCTACAAAAAGGGGCCAGTGAAAAAAATGTTTTCATCCATACCTACTTCTTAAAATTACATTTGTATAATCTCTCCCATACCTCCACTTACATGTACTATAACTCAGTAAATGTCCTCCCAATAATCAATAACAAAGCGATGCCTGCAATTACAGCTAACAGAAGTAACACAGAATTTTGTACTTACCCCCTTCCAAGTCTTCCACGTGATATCCAGAGAGGACGTTACTAGTTGCTGTCTGAAATTTTTCAAATGAAAATGTTTTTATAATAAGAAATAACCAGTTGATGTTGAATTAAACTTGGACATTTTCAACTTTTAAGGTTGAGTTTGAATACTTAGAAATTTTAATAAACATTAATATTGTGAACAGTATTTTTTGCATCCATCTCTGCTCTATGTTAAACTATGTTTAAAATACAGAAAAGAGAGGGCGCCTGGGTGGCTCAGTTGGTTGAGCGGCTGCCTTCGGCTCAGGTCATGATCCTGGAGTCCCGGGATCGAGTCCCACATCGGGCTCCCTGCTCAGCAGGGAGTCTGCTTCTCCCTCTGATCCTCCCCCCTCTCATGTGCTCTCTCTATCTCATTCTCTCTCTCAAATAAATAAATAAATAAAATATTTTTTAAAAAAATACAGAAAAGAGGTACTTATGTGGCCTTCATTAAGGAAACTGATAGACTCCCTATTTAAAAATTACCCGTAGCAAATGATAAAGTCCATGGAGTAGTGCCTCCATCCATTTATTCATTTCACTCTCCTCTTCCTAACACCTAGAGAATGACCAGCTAGAGAGGTGCCTTTCTCCTGCACTGAGTGCAACACCACCACTCTGGGGCCTGCAGCACATCCTGACAGGTCCCCCCCACTCTGGGATGAGCCCTTCTCCCATGATGAAGCTGAGGACCCACCCACTCTGACTCCCTGGTTTTCTTGACTCAACTCCCTTGGTGTACATAAATCCCTAACCTGCTCCTTTGGCTCTAATTTTACTCTAAACTCTACACCTCCCATTTCAACTGAGTGCCAGCCATAGCACTTTTTCTTATTTTTCTTAACTACCAACAGCATTTTATGTGCCAGATCAGTCAACCATGTACGGATCCACTGCCAACAGCCTGACTGCCTTTCTATATTCTCACAGTTCAGAGAGGATCAGGTACATAATGGGTGCCCAGTAAGTGCATCCAGGATGGGATGGGCGGATGGACAGATGATCACCCAAGCACTTCAAACAAATATGTCCAAAATTAAATTCGTCATCTTTATCCCAAATCTCATCCTCCTTCTCAGGCTCCTTATCTCAGGCTAATGCTCCCAAAGAGAGCAAGACTAAAATTCTGAAAGCCATCTTGATCTCTCCCTCTTCTGTCCCGCTCTGAATATTCTCCAAATCTTGCCCAACGAGGTCTAGTGTGTCCCTCATATCTGTCTCATACTCTTTTATTTCCACTGCCACTCTCCTAGACAAGGCCCTCATCTGCCCCTGAACCACCAATGTTACCCTGTACCAAGTCACCTCTGGGTCTTTACCTAGCACCCCCATCCTTTAATCTCCTGCCTTCCTGGTCTCCCCACAAACTGTTGATCTCTCCTCTCCCTGTTCGTACTTCCACTGCAGCACTTACTGACCACACGTAGCCTGCCCCGTGGGTACATCAGCTATGTGCACCTCCGACTAGCCCACCAGATTGTTCTTCACAGACAGCTCAGCTTTCCAAAACCCAGAGAACCTTGAACAGCACAGGAGCTCAGTAAATGTTGAATTGCATCAGAAGAAATGGTTTCCCAACATGAAATTTGGAATGTTGTGTACTGCAGAAATAATGTCTAAATGCTAATTGGGTATAACTGAAACAATAATATCACTATAATTTATATGTCATTAATTAAACTGGACTTTTCAGGTTGGGCTGGAAGTAATCACTATATGACTTTTTCTTTAGGAAAATGCCTTCTGATTCTCAAACTACTTACTAAAAATTTTTAAAGACAACCCATTCTTTCTGTAAAATGAGGACTGAATATAAGAATACATAAGCTAAATCAAGAGTAATTGTTTACATTATAAGGATTCTATGTTCACAAAAAAGATACGTTAAAAAAAAATCTCTTTAAATTCTACAAGCAAGGTCTAAGTGCCACAGTCTCACACTAGCCTTTAAAATATGATCTCAGGGGCGCCTAGGTGGCGCAATCAGTTAAGCATTCAACTCTTGGATTCGGCTCAGGTCATGATCTCAGGGTCATGAAATTGAGCCCCACATCAGGCTCCACACTCAGCATGGGAGTCTCCTAAAGTTTTTCTCTCCCTCTCCCTCTGCCCATCTCCACACTCTCTTTAATAAATGAATCTTAAAAATATATATATTTCATCTTCATCGAATTTATAAATATAATAGCTAAAAGCTCACTTCATGTGTGAATTTAAAGTACCTCCTCTAAAAAATTTACCAAAATAGGGGCACCTGGCTGGCTCAGTCGATGGAGCATGCAGCTCTTGATCTCGAGGTCATGAGTTTGAGCCCCACGTTAGGTGCAGAGATTACATAAATAAATAAATATTTTAAAAACAGTTTATCAAATTTGATAAAATTTTATCAAAATATTTATCAAAATTTATCAAAATAAATTTATCAGATATGCAAGAAAAAAATGGGAATAAAATGTTTCAGTCCTATAATAAAGCTGAAAGCATTTATAGTTTTTTTTAAAGATTTTATTTATTTGAGAGAGAGAGCGAGCACATGAGAGGGGTGAGGGTCAGAGGGAGAAGCAGACTCCCTGCCGAGCAGGAAGCCCGATGCAGGACTCAATCCTGGGACTCCAGGATCATGACCTGAGCCGAAGGCAGTCGCTCAACCAACTGAGCCACCCAGGCGCCTATAATTGTTAAAAGGTTAAAATACATGGTGTGTTTCACGAGTCAGCATCTGCAGTGATGTACAAATGAGCGGGGTGCCTGTGCTGACACTCAGCTCTCAGGCTGGCGGGTACATCGCACCACAAGGGCTGGTAAAAATGAGAAGCTTTACCTGGGCTTAGGATTTGGCCACCATGGCTTTTAGGTCCAAGGTATTGTGTTTCGGGGCTTTTTTTAAAACACCTTTTCATATGCTCAGACCCCAAGACGGAAGGGCAAAATCAATTAGTTTATGATCAATCTTTAGTTTGTACCGACACCTTCAGGAAAAGCAACCAATTTTCATATTGCTAGGATTTCTATAAATTTACAATCAAGTCCGTTAATTTGATATTTTAAATCTTTATATTCTGTTTTGTTTCCATTAGTCAGCCTTGAGTTCCATGTCTTTATCCTTATCCACTAAGCACTTAAACACCAGCTCAGTTCAATCTTTAAAACAAATTGTTTCTATTTTTTATTTTATTTTATTTTTAAGATTTTATTTATTTATTTGACAGAGAGAGCGAGACAGCGAGAGAGGGAACACAAGCAGGGGAAGTGGGAGAGGGAGAAGCAGGCTTCCCGCCGAGCAGGGAGCCCAATGCGGGGCTCGATCCCAGGACCCTGGGATCATGACCTGAGCCGAAGGCAGACGCTTAATGACTGAGCCACCCAGGTGCCCCAGATGGATTTTTTTTTTTTAATAGTATCAGTTCACATACTACTTTGGTTACAAAGAAAAGTTAATCATAAACAAAACTTGAGTAACTTCTCCCAAAAGTACAGTCACAAAATAGGAATCAAGTGATACTTGTGGCCTTACGTGTGAGAGCATTATAAGTATTAAAAATAAAAATTCGTATATATATAAATACATAAAATATATACCTCTGGGTGATTATCAGATGTAAAGCTGATAATTCAATTAAGGCAATAAGAAAGAAGCCAAAGATTTTAATAAAATGAAAGGTCATCTTATTTTACATTCCATGTTAAAAGTCTAAAACATTTATAATTGTCTTCCTTTAATCCTTAGAAATTAAAAACACTACATATATGCAAGAAAGGAAATGGCCCTGAAGTTAATTAGAGCTTACTGACACTCAGGTCATTCATAGTAAGACAAAGAAAATAAACATTTTTTTTAAAGCCTATGTAATTGTAGCAAAACAAATAGTATCTTTACCCAGCTCGTGCAATTCATGACTGTCTTCTTTGCTAAACGTTTGTCGATACGTGTGACGTGTTACTAGATTTAGAACTGGAAAGTAATCTACAGGAGCTCAGAGTTTACGCCTGGGCCTCTGTTCTTTCTCTCCACCCATGTGGAGCACCCTCCATCTCACTCACCATGGGACTGGCACCTTCTTAACCCTCAGTTCTTTGCTTAGCTATCTCAGCCTCTGACCAACCAATCCAGTTAATTTTTCCATCACAGAAAGCTTACCTTTTTCCCCTCATACCACTTTCCTCAATGTGAATTACACCTATAGTTGTCTAATTAATTTATTTGTTTGTTGTCTATCTCTTCTCCAGGACTTTAACCTCCCAGACTATGGGTATCGTGGTCAGTGCTGGATTCCCAGCAACACAAATGGGACCTAGCACATAGTAGGTGCCAGTTTTCTTAATAAATAAGCGAATCAGAAGGTGCTTGGGTGGCTCAGCGGGTTAAGCATCCGTCTCTTGGTTTTGGCTCAGGTCATGATCTCAAGCCTGTAAGATCAAGCCCTGCGTCGAGCCCTGCACTCAGCGGGGAGTCTACTTGAAGATTTTCCCCCTATACCCTTCCCCTCCCTCACACACATGTGTGCACCAACCCCTTCAAATAAATTAATTAATTAAAAAAAAAAAAAGATTCTCTCTCTCCTTCTCTCTCTGCCCCTCCTCCCACCCCCTCCTGCACTCTCTCTCAAAAAAAAAAAGAAAAAGAAATAAATAATAAATATACCAACCAATCACTTTACAAGGCTTCCATTTATAATAAAAGCTGACAAAAATAGTTGTTTTTAAAAAGAGACATCTAAATAAAAATACTTTTATATGCCTGTATGAGGAACAGAAATTTGAAATTTACAAAGCTATGAGCCTGTTCCATGCCACTGCTGTCCCCTGGCCTTCCATGTGCCCTTCAAGTGCTTCACCAGAGCACATTTCTGTTCACCAGTTACCCTGATACACATTATTTCCACCTCCTAAACTCCATTCTCTAAAAACAGTCCTTAAATCACAGACCTCTTTAGTTGCTTTAAAAAGAAGGCTTAAGGGCGCCTGGGTGGCTCAGTCGTTAAGCGTCTGCCTTCGGCTCAGGTCATGATCCCAGGGTCCTGGGATCGAGTCCCACATCGGGCTCCCTGCTCCGCGGGAAGCCTGCTTCACCCTCTCCCACTCCCCCTGCTTGTGTTCCTGCTCTCGCTATCTCTCTCTGTCAAATAAATAAAATCTTTAAAAAAAAAAAAAAAAAAGAAGGCTTAAGGGGTATCTCATTTTTAAGGACAGTATATTTTCTAACAGCCAGATGTAATTAAACACTAAAATTTCCCAATCATCTTTCCACTTGTTGGCCAGAGACCGCTAACAAGAATTAGGAACAGAAGACCTGGGGTGCAGGGGAGACATGAGAAGAAGCAAGGTTCCTGGGATGGGACCAAGATGGGTTAGAAAAGGCGGCCGGAAGTTCCACCATCCCACCTTAACAGCCTTCCTTTCTTGGCTGATGCCCAAAGATTTTCCAATATTAATACAGAACACTTACTATAGCCAGATTGAGTTAAACTCTTTCCAAAGAGATCCACTGAAATAGTCTTACCTCTGTTTCTGTGAGAAGTGTTTTTAGTCTTGTCAAATCCTTTGTTACCATCCCATTCTGAAAAGGGTGGATGAAAAAGGCAAAACCCAGTTAGTATATTTGTTCTTTGCTATGGGGGCATAACTCAATTCCTCCACTGTTTCTAAGGTTTATCTGTAAAAGGACAATGCTACCCTCATCTCCCATCCCACTACCATTATAATGGTGATAATAAAGCTAATCATCTGTAAGAAGGACAAAATACAAAGTGTGGCCTAAAACACTATTCACCTTGTATAAGAGTTTAGAATCAATTCAATAAAATATTAACACCGGTGTCGCTGAAAAGCAAGATAGGATATGCAAAGAGAAAAATAAACCTACACTTATTTTGAACTTCCCCCCCGCAAAAAACTAATGGGCTTATATTTACAAAATGGTGAACTCAATCAGTTATCCATGATTCAGATTAACATAAGATGATCATTGCACTTTAAATTTTTTTTTTTTTTTTAGATTTTATTTGAGAGAGAGAGAGACAGAGATAGTGAGAGAGAGAGCACAAGTGGGGAGGAGAGGGAGAAGCAGGCTCCCCACTGAGCAGGGAGCCCGGTGCGGGACTCGATCCCAGGACCCTGGGACCATGACCTGAGCCGAAGGCAGACGCTTAACTGACTGAGCCACCCAGGTACCCTGATCATTGCTCTTTAAAGATAGTTCATTAATAAAGCAGTTGAAGGAAAACAAGCAAAATAGTCACTCTTCTGAAATTCAAATTTCACCTTGAGATTTAAAAGCAAATACTTCCTAGTTTTAAATTCAAAAACCCAACAGATAAAACTGTGTAATATGCTTAACTTATACCGAAAACTTCCTTAAGGATAGAATTATCTTAATAATAAAGAAGAGGGGCGCCAGGGTGGCTCAGTCGTTAAGTATCTGCCTTGGGCTTAGGTCATGATCCCAGGGTCCTGGGATTAAGCCCCACATCGGGCTCCCTGCTCAGCGGGAAGCCTGCTTCTCCCTCTCCCACTTCCCCTGCTTGTGTTCCCTCTCTCGTTGTCTGTGTCAAATAAATAAAATCTTTAAAAAAATAAAATAAAGAAGAAATAGATTCTTTATCGTCTATTTAGAACTAAATAGCTATCCAATTTTGCTATATTAGTAATACAGTTTAGCTTTACATTCACTTGTAAATTTGGTGAAATCAAAAACCAATATTAAACCAGGGCACCCGGGTGGCACAGTCGGTTAAGCATCCGACTCTTGGTTTCGGCTCAGGTCGTGATCTCAGGGTGATGAGACAGAGCACTGCATGGGGCACCACACTCAGCGGGGAGTCTGCTTGAGAATCTCTCTTTCCTCCCTCTGCCCCTCCCCGTGCTTTCTCTCACTCTCTCTAAAATAAATAAATAAATCTTTAAAAAAAAAACAAACACAATGTTAAACCAATTAAATAATTCACTGTACAATAATCCCTCAGAAAATGACTAAATTACCCCCTGAGGTGGGTCATTACATTACACTCAGCAGTATACCAAGTACTTCCCTAATTTCTTTTTTTCCCCAACCAAATATATTTATTTGCAGTGAAAACACTCCAGATTTTCACAGTTTACATCGATTCCAAAGACTAAGTGAGGTGCAGGGAATTCACGCTATATAGCAACGTATACAAATACTTTCTGGCTTTTCCTATTTTCCATTGATTCCTCAGAAATATCCACAAATTTTATAACAGTAACCAACTGGTGAAAAAAGTTTTAACATTTTTTCTTCTCATTTCTATAGATTGCCAATTCTAAAGTTCCAAAATGTAGTCCCTCAATTATCTCAACCAAAACCAAAAAAACTCTAGAAAATTAAATGCTACCTACAAAAAATTATTCCAAAATCTGAACAGAATTAGGTCATTCCATCAGAGCGGTGAGAGTGGAATATTAATTTACACCCATAACATCTTCAGAAACAGAAGTAATTATTACTTAGTTTAGGTAACTTTAAACATTTTATAAAATAAATGACTGGACTTAAGAACCCTATACAATCATATGTCCACAGGAGCATTTTAAAATCCAAAACTATACGGGTGCCTAGGTGGTTCAGTCAGTTAAATATCTGCCTTTGGCTCAGGTCACGATCCCAGGACCCTGGGATAGAGCCCAACGTTGGGCTCCTTGCTCAGCAGGGAGTCTGCTTCTCCCTCTGCTCCTCCCCACTCCCCGCTCCCCGTTCCTGCTCTCTCACACTCAACCCTCTCTCTTTTTCTCAAATAAATAATAGTAAGTAAATAAATAAATAAATAAACCCCAAAAATAAGGAGTGCACCTGGCTGGCTCAGTTGGTAGAGCACACTCTTGATCTCAAGGTTGTGAGTTTAAGCCCCACACTGGACCTAGACCTTGCTTAAAAAATAAATTAAATAGTGCAACCATGTCAGGACCCCTCTCACTCTTTGAGAGCTTTTTCTGTATCTTCACTTAATAAACTTCTATCACTTTACTCACAAAAATAATTAACTAATTAAAACCCAAACATATTCCCAGGTTCTATTAAATAACATCTTTATTTTTTTTTAAGATTTTATTTATTAGAGAGAGACAGCACAAGCAGGGGGAGCAGCAGGTAGAGGGAGGGGGGAAGCAGGCTCCCCGCCAAGCACGGAGCCCGACGCGGGGCTCGATCCCAGCACCCTGGGATCATGACCTGGGCAGAAGGCAGACGCTCAACCGACTGAGCCACCCAGGCGTCCCTAAATGACACCTTTAAAGAAAACCATTCAGTTATCCAGTTATCCTATACTTTCAAAGTTCTAAAAAGTACCTGCTATTCTTATATATATTATCACAAACCATTAAGAACCCAGTGATTAAACATCAGGTTGTTGAAGAGAAATGAGTATCTAAAGACACTCATGAACTTTGATCTCTAATAAAAGGAAGTAAAAGGAAAAATGCAAACTTAATTACTTTTCCCCCCACAATATGCTTAAGGAGTCAAATGAATGAATCCATTTTCACACATTCAGAATTAGAGCTCATCAACGTACCAGGGACTCTCCTGTCAGTGACTTGGCAAGAATGTTGGATACCAGTTGAAGCTTTCCTTTCAGTTGCATGCAGCAAAGCACTGCCTGAAAGGCACCATCTCCCTTGGCCAGGCCTTCTCCCAGCACTGTCAGGAAAGAATAGCCAGCATTAACCATGTAACGTTAGATGCAAATTTTTCTTGATTATAACATTAGTACACTATCACAAAGATGCAGTCTTACACACTAAAAGAATTAACTTCAAGTACTAGCAGAAAGCAGTGATGTTTCAGTTCTGTCCGAGACATACATAAAGACAAGAAAAAACATGGTGGAATCCACCTTATCTAACCCACTAGCAGCCTACAGCCAGGAAGGATCACATCAAAGTCACAGGAAGAAGAGCTCATCTTAAAGCTCTCTCTCCAGTGAAAAATACCACTCAGCCTGTAATTCCGGGTAAATGAGGGCTCTTAACTGCAAAGATATTTTCTGAAGAAAGTTTCCACATTTTTAACAGTGAAACAAGAGATCCAGTCCCATTAAAATGCAAAAGAATAGAAGCTGCAAATCTCAACATGTGGTATTCCTAAGCAGCTAAGAGTTAGCTTTTATCAAAAACAGCAAGATTAACTAAGAACTTAATTGTCACATGGCCACAGAAAATGCTAACCTAGTTGTTTGCAAGTGGTTTACAGATTTAATACAATCACAGGAGCACATATTTCTAAAAATACAGAATATACTCATTTTTCTGCCATGTCATTTGAGATGATTTCTCACAGCAACTGCTAATGGCTCAACTAGTAAAACAATCTGTATCTTTCTCTTCGCTGCTAAGTCCAAGATTCTATTTTTAGTTTGTACACACTTTAGCTTCCTTTGCAAGAAAATAATTCGCTGAGAGAAAATAGTTTGGAAATTGCATTTTTTTCTAATTATTTCCAAGGAAATGTGTAAGTATCAGTATAATATACTGCGTATTTAAAGTCCACTGGGTCTGCTCATAATGTATTTATTTTAGTTGTACTGAACATACCCTTTCATTATGTTGTTCAATTTTTCCATTATACAAATAACATTACAAGAACACTAATAAAATTCTACATAAAAATTCCCCATAAGTTCATCACTCAACTAAACAGACTGTCTTCACTTACTCATTTTCTCTTCCAATTTTTATCAATATTTACATAATTTTTACATGATTGTAACTGATATAAATACAATAGTTTGTATTCTGCTTTGTTTTCCCTTGGCACATTCAGTATCTTCCATGGTTCTCAGAGTGTTTATGCTCATCGTATTATTGCCCATATGGCGTTCCATCAAGTGGATACATCAATTTATTTAACTACTGCCTGGCTCCAGAACAATCCCAATTTTTAACTATCGAAACTAACAGTGCAATAAACATCTTTATGTATATATCCTTTATTGAAGCAGATTACTAAATTGAAAGTTGCAGTCCCTCTGTATTTAAGGTTTTATTCAATTACTTTTAGTTTGGGCCAACCTGTTGTCTCACTCCATCCACATTACAGATCTACTCAACTGTCCCCGGATAATTCCAGTAAGTGATTAACTCCAATAGAGTACCATTAAGAATGTCTTGAACATCTTATAAAATTCCCCAGTAAGCCCACATCTCCCTCAGCTCTTACTATTCCTAAAACTATTCAAATATGACCTGTGGCAAATCACTTTATCTCTCTGGCCCTCAGTGTGGTCATCTGTAAAATAGAAACACATATAAATTTGTTGTAAGGATTGAATAATAAAATGCTTTAAAGAAGAAACGACAGTCCTACTAAGGGCTGGACTACTTACATTCGCTAAGCCTGCTTCCTCCCCTGTAAAATGGAGGTGACAGAAGCTACCCAATAAGGTTGTGGTAAAGATTAATTGTGTTAATTACGTAAAGTATCTAGCACAGTCTCCTCGTAAGAGTTCCCTAGACGTTACCTTCCCCTTCAGTATTGAGAACTGCTAAGGAAATATCCTAATTCCTTTTCAGTAACTGGAATATTAAGAAACTAGTTGTCAAGCATTAAAGAATGTTTCAGGGAAACAAAAAAAAAAAACCTAAGAATATTTCAACCTCAGGTGATTATGTCATGTTTAAAAAGTATTAAATCACACGATAGTTTACAAAAACACCTCTCACAGATCTTTGGTTTTGTACAAGGTATTTGCCAAATTTTATTTTGCAGAAGTTCTTGCGTTACATTTATGTTTGAAGGCCTGAATATTTGTCAAAATTATGTTTCCTTTTTTTCTTCTCTCTCCCTTTTTTAGACAAGAATCAGTACTGGGCACCTGGGTGGCTCAGTTGGTTAAGCGACTGCCTTTGGCTCAGGTCATGATCCTGGAGTCCCGGGATCGAGTCCCACATCAGACTCTCTGCTCAGCGGAGAGTCTGCTTCTCCCTCTGACCCTCCCCCCCTCTCTCTCATTCTCTCTCAAGTAAATAAATAAAATCTTTAAAAAAAAAAAAAAAATCAGTACTGATATAGCTTATGCCAACTGTTGCCCTAAAATGCAATTCAGTTTGCCTAACAGGATCCCATAAGAACTATCAAAAAAGAAAAAAAAATAGTCAACATTTATAGATAAAAAGCTCTCCCGCTATTGCATCATATAACAAAATTAAATTGCGATATTGCCAACCTGGTGCCTTATTATCTGTAATATCTTGAAATAGCTTGAAAGAAAATAAAGTACAACCTTGTGTATTATTAAACTTGCCTTAGCTATAATAATGAACTTGCCAAAAGAGAGAACATTAAAAATATAATCTAGTCGAGCATTGTAAAAATGTTACAATGCCTTGCAGAAAAATTCTCTTCCCACCAACTACCCGTGAGATTTTACTGTGAGCACACAACTATTCCCAAACTGAACAGCTCCTTCCTGTCTATTGGGAGTTACTAAGGAGGAGACCTAACACCTTACCTCTGTTGCTATATTCAGGTCTCCGTCCCTTCTCATTCTTCAGTTTTTGTAATATGTCTTACTTGAAATGTTTTAGACTAGAAACTAAGTAATATTAAAGGAATATTTAGGGCACCTGGGTGGCTCAGTAGGTTAAGGCACTGAATTGGGCCAATAAGGTCCTTAAGATCACTGGGTGTATAGAAACTGTCTAGAAGATGAAATGAGAAGAATGAAAATTTCAGGGGCACCTGGGTGGCTCAGTCGGTTAAGCGTCTGCCTTCAGCTCAGGTCATGATCCCAGGGTCCTGCGATCGAGTCCCGCATCACCTCTCCCCCGCTTGTGCGCTCTCTTTCTCTCATGCTCTCTCTCTCAAATAAATAAATTTTTTTAAAAAAAGGAATATTCATTCAACTATTTCACAAAATAGCCTCTCTTAGGGTCTGATAGCCTCTGGCTACCAAAAGGAGACAATCAACAATTAAAATTTAATTCCCCTTACTTGTAAAGAAGTACATGCAATGAGAAAGGTGATTTAAAATAAGCCTTAAATACAGTAAATGTTGAGTGTAACTCTATTTTTTTCAGTGACATCACTATATTAGGTTATTTCTTTCATCAAGTCCTTAGTTATCTCTAAAATTTTTCATTGAAAAGCTAAGCTGGGGCGACCGGGTGGCTCGGTCGGTTGGATGTATGACTCTTGGTTTCAGCTCAGATCATGATCTCAGGGTCCTGGGATCGAACCCTGAGTCAGGCTCTGTGCTCAGTGAGGAGTTTACTTGAGGATTCTCTCCCTCTGCTCCTGCCTCCCTTCTCTCTCTCGCTCTCTAAAATAAATAAATCTTTAAAGAAAAGAAAGAAAAGCTAAGCCTAATCAAGATATTTTTCCAAAATTATCAATCTACAACAAACAAGGCAATAATTATTCAATGGAGAAAAGAGTCTCTTCAACAAATGGTATTGGGAAAACTGGACAGCTACATGCAAAAGAATGAAACTGGACCACTTTCTTACACCATACACAAAAATAAACTCAAAACAGATTAAATACCTAAATGTAAGAACTGAAACCATAAAACTCTTGGAAGAAAACTCAGGCAGTAATCTCTCTGACACTGGCCTTAGCAACATTTTTCTAGATATGTCTCCTCAGGCAAGGGAAACAAAAGCAAAAATAAACTACTGGGACTACACCAAAATAAAAAGCCTTTGCACAGCAAGGGAAACCAACAACAAAACAAAAAGACAAACTACAATGGGAGAAGATATGCAAATAATACATCCAAAAAGGGGTTGATACCCAAAATATAAAAAGAACTTATACAACTCAACACCAAGAGGGTGCCTGGGTGGCTCAGTTGGTTAAGCGACTGCCTTCGGCTCAGGTCATGATCCTGGAGTCCCAGGATCGAGTCCCACATCGGGCTCCCTGCTCAGCAGGGAGTCTGCTTCTCCCTCTGACCCTCTTCCCTCTTGTGCTCTGTATCTCTCTTTCTCTCTCTCTCAAATAAATAAATAAAATCTTTAAAAAAAAAAAAAACTCAACACCAAGAAAATAACCCGATTAAAAAGTGGGCAGGCTTGAAGCCTCGCCGCCATCACGAACGACACAGTAACTATCCAGACCAGGAAGTTCAAGACTAACCAACTACTTCAGCGGAAACAGATGGTCATTGATGTTCTTCACCCTGGAAAGGCAACGGTACCTAAGACAGAAATTCGGGAAAAACTAGCCAAAATGTTCAAGACCACACCAGATGTCATATTTGTGTTTGGATTCAGAACCCATTCTGGTGGTGGCAAGACAACCGGCTTTGGCATGGTTTATGATTCCTTGGATTATGCAAAGAAAAATGAACCCAAACACAGACTTGCAAGACATGGCCTGTATGAGAAGAAAAAGACATCAAGAAAACAGCGAAAGGAACGTAAGAACAGAATGAAGAAAGTCAGGGGGACTGCAAAAGCCAACGTTGGTGCTGGCAAAAAGTGAGCTGGAGATTGGACAACCGAAGGAGTAAAGATGCTGCAGTGGCTTTATCTGTGGTGGTTGTGCAGATTTTTCATGAGAGGATCAATAAACTAAGAATGTTAATTAAAAAAAAAAAAGGGCAGAGGACCTGAATAGACATCTTTCCAAACACATAAAGATGGGCAACAGACACATGAAAAGATGTTCAACATCACTAATCATCAGGGAAGTGCAAATCAAAACTGCAGTGAAATATCACCTCATACCTGTCAGAATGGCTACAATCAAAAAGACAAAAAATAGTAAGTGTTGGTGAGGATGTGGAGAAAAAGGAACCCTTGTGCCCTGTTGGTAGAAATGCAAATTAGTGCAGCCACTGTGGGAAACAGCATGGAGGTTCCTCAAAAAGTTAAGAAATTTACATACAATCCAGTAATTCCACTACTGGCTATTCACCCAAAGAAAATGAAAACACTAATTTGAAAAAATATATGCACTTCTAAGTCTATTGCAGCATTATTTACAAGAGCCAACATATGGAAGCAACCTAAGTGTCCACCGATGGATGAATAAATAAGTATATGCAGGGGCACCTGGGTGGCTCAGTGGGTTAAGCATCTGCCTTCAGTTCAAGTCATGATCTCAGAGTCTTAAGATCGCGCCCTGCATCAGGCTCCCTGATCAGCAAGGAGCCTGCTTCTCCCTCTCCCTCTGACTCTCTCCCCGCCGCTTGTTCTCTCTCTCTCTCTCTCTCTCTCTCTCAAATAAATAAATAAAATCTTAAAAAAAGAAAAAAAGATGATGATGATAATGTAGTACAAGGGTGCCTAGGTGGCTCAGTCAGTTAAGTATCTGACTCTTGATTTTGGCTCAGGTCCTGATTTCAGGGTCCTGAGATCGAGGCCCACATGAGGATTCTTTCCCTCTTTCTCTCCTTCTGCCCCTCGCCCCCACTCTTGTTCACAAGCGCTCTCTCACTCTAAAATAAATAAATAAAATCTTTTAGGAAAAAAAAAGATGCAGGGCACCTGGGTGGCTCAGTCAGTTAAGCAGCTGCCTTCGGCTCAGGTCATGGTCCCAGGGGCCTGGGATCAAGCCCTGCATCGGGCTCGCTGCCCAGTGGGGAGCCTGCTTCTCCCTCTCCCACTCCCCCTGCTTGTGTTCCCTCTTTCACGGTCTCTCTCTGTCAAATAAATCAATAAAAAATCTTTAAAAAAAAAAAGATGCAGCACACACTATGGAATATTACTAAGCCATGAAAAAGAATGAGCTCTTGCCATTTGTGACAACATGGATGGACCTAGACAGAATTATGCTAGGTGAAATGAGAGACAAATACCATATGATTTCACTTATATGTGGAATCTAAAACACAACAAATAAACAAAAGCAGAAACAGACTCTTAAATACAGAGTACAAATTGATGGTTGCCAGAGGGCTGGGGGTGAGAGGAGATGGGCAAAACGGGTGGGGGGTGTGGGAGCTACCCTCCAGCTTTCCAGTTATGGAATGAATAGGTCACAGGGATGAAAGGTACAGCACAGAGAATACAGTCAGTGGAACTGTAACAGTGTTTGGTGACAGATGGTGGCTACACTTGCGGTGAGCACAGCATAATGTATAAACCTGTTGAATCACTATGCTATATACACCTGAAACTAATGTAACACTGTGTGTCAACTACACATCAATTGAAAAACAATTAATGACCCGGCACCCGGCTGGCTCAGTCAGTAGAGCATGCAAATCTTGATCTCAGGGTCGTCAGTTTGAGCCCCACATTGGGTATAGACAGTACTTAAAAAAAATAATAATGACATTCTCAGCTAGGGTTTAAAAATCTGGCAGGCTTACTGAAAAATACTCATTGATGTTTATGACAACTGAGTTTGATCTACATACTACACGTAGCACAATACTTTAGTTGATAATATTTTCTTTTGATTTCACTTTTGCCATTTATCTCATTCTATTTTATTTTTTAAGTCTTAGTTTTAATTCCAGTTAGTTAAAATACAGTGTTACTCTATTGTGTTAATGTAAAAACTGTCAGTTTCCTGTATAATCAATATTTCAAAGGCAAAGAAAAATAATTATTTCAGGAAAATGTTCCTGTTATGCCAAATACAACTTAGGTTCAGATAATGAAAACAGACTTGCCCACCTCATTTATCCAGTGCTCAAGTGTGATACCTACCACTACCTACAGCACAACACCAAACTGAGAACCAAGGTCCATGAACTTAAAGCCTATGTAGTTAATTTTTAAGATCCCTTCAAGTCCTGGGGCACCTGGGTGGCTCAGCTGGTTAAGCAACTGCCTTCGGCTCAGGTCATGCTCCCAGGGTCCTGGGATCGAGCCCCGCATTGGGCTCCCTACTCGGCAGGAAGCCTGCTTCTCCTTTGCCCACACCCCCTGCTTGTGTTCCCTTTCTCGCTGTCTCTGTCAATTAAATAAATAAAATCTTTAAAAAAAAAAAAAGAGGGGCACCTGAGTGGCTCAGTCGTTAAGCGTCTGCCTTCGGCTCGGGTCATGGTCCCGGGGTCCTGGGATCGAGCCCCACATCGGGCTCCCTGTTCCATGGGAAGCCTGCTTCTCCCTCTCCCACCCCCCTGCTTATGTTCCCTCTCTCTCAGTGTCTCTCTCTCTCTGTCAAATAAATAAATAAAATCTTTAAAAAAAAAAAAAAAAAGATCGCTTCAAGTCCTTACTCAGAGTCTATTTACTCTTTTTGAAGTAAAATTCCAACTTTAAACTTTGTGATTCTAATTAGTTCCTGGCTTGAAAAAAATCAGCCATAAAAAACGTTTTGGGGACAACCAAGTAAATCTGATTACAGACTGGGTTTTAGGTAATATTAGAGAATCACTGTCAATTTTATTTGGTTAATAAAAAAAAACTGCGATTATGCAATTATGGCCTTATCTTTGAAGATGCAAACTAATGTATTTAGAGGTTAATTATCATGATGCCTGTCATTATTTTCAAATATCTCAGAAAAAAAATGAATACAGTAAAATCTTACAATCTAAGTCTTGAGAATGTCAATGTTTATTAAAAACATCTATTTTCCTACAGGAAAATATCGTAATTTCTTCATTAACAAAAAACACTTTTAATGTTTTTTAATTCTCTAACGATTGCCTCTCTGATTAAATCAGAAAGTCAGAAGCAGCAAATGGAAAAGAGAGAGAAGGTAGTTACAAGGAGGCATGTTGAGCGTTGCAAGGAATGCAAACTGACAGCCTGACAGTAAGGGAACAGACGTCAAAACAATACGGTATAGAAAATGCAAACCTAAGGTTGGGGTCGGTAAGACAGGAGCTATTCCAGAGCTCTCCAGCATTACAAAGCAGTATAATAATTAACAGGCTGAGATTCTTGACTTGCTTTTTATTACTAACTCACTGCCTAACCATGGTATGTTCTCTTACATAAGATTACCAAAAGTTGAAAAGAAAAAAAAATTCATCTAATAGAACTCTACAACTAGCAATACATACATATAAACTTGGCCAATATTCCCAAATATCTATTTCAAATAAACAACTTTATATACACTGCTTTTGCATTTAAGTAAGCATTTTCCATGTTCTTCCATATCACCTAAATGGTAACAAGGAATGCATAGAATTTAAAGAAGTCCTCCCTTACTGGAAGCTGATTTTTCACTCTTACACGTAGCACTGCAATGATCACCAGTCCACATACAATTTCTTCCTCCTTTTGGATTATTTACTTGGGATAGCATCCCAGAAATGAGATTAGTGGGTCAAAGGGTATAAACATAATACCATGCTGCATTCTCCCTCATACTCCACCAACACAAGAGTATACTTATTTCATTACAACTTTATCCTAGACATTAAACTTTTTTTCCCCAACATTATAGAGGTATAACTGGTCTACAAAACACTGCATATAATTAATGTATAAATTTGGTAAGTTTGCACATATGTACACACCATATTACTATCATCATAATACAGGTAATGAACATATCCATCACCCCCAAAAGGTTCCTGGTTAAACATTTATTTTAGCAATTCAGTAGTTGTAAAATAGTATCTAACTTTAAAAAGCTAAGTAAAACAACAGAAAAATTTTCCATATGCTCCCTCACTAACAGCACTTACTCTCCTGTGATTTTTCACAAGTCATTTAACCTTCTGGGACTTTGTATGTCTCCAAAATGAGAAGACTGTACCAACCTCACTACTACTCAAGGGAGTGAAAAGTGAAGAAAGAGGGTCCATTTCTCACACATGAGATTGGCAAAATATCAAGACTGACAGGTTCCAGTGTTACTGAGATTATGGGGCACAGGCATTCTCATGTACTGCTGCTGCGTGTGTGCATCAGAAACAAATCTGACAATGTCTGTTAAAACTCTAAGCATATATTCGGGCGTCTGGGTGGCTCAGTCGGTTAAGGGTCTGCCTTCGGCTCAGGTCATGATCCCAGGGTCCTGGGATCAAGCCCCACGTCGGGCTCCCTGCTCAGCGGGGAGTCTGCTTCTCCCTCTCCCTCTGCTGCTCCCCCTGCTTGTGCTCTCTCTCCCTCTCTCTCTCTCTCACTCGCTGTCAAATAAATAAATAAAATCTTTAACAAAAAACTGTAGGCATATAGGGACACCTGGGTGGCTCAGTCAGTTGAGCATCTGCCTTGGGCTCGGGTCATGATCCCGGGGTTGCAGGATCGAGTCCCGCATCGGGTTCCCTGCTCAGGGGGGAGCCTGCTTCTCCCTCTCTCTCTGCCTGCAGCTCCCCCTGTGTGTGCATGCACGCTGTCAAATAAATAAATAAAATCTTTTTTTAAAATATTTTTATATATGCATATAATTTTATTAAATGCATATATATTGTATATGCATATATACAATTATTATATGTGCACATAATTGATATATATAATTTTTATATATATATATTATATATATAAATTGTATATATGCATATGCATATAATTTCAAGCCAGATATCCAACTTTTAAAACTCCTTCACCCAGGAGCGCCTGAGTGGCGAAGTCAGTTAAGTGTCCAACTCTTGATTTCAGCTCAGGTCATGATCTCAAGGCCAGCTCCATGCTCAAGAGGGAGTCTGCTTGAGATTCTCTCTCCCTCTCCCTCTGCCCCAGTCCCTACCCACCCTGCTCTCCCTCTCTCTAAAAATAAGTATGTCTCTTTTTAAATTTTTTTTACTTTTTATTTTATTTATTTATTTGACAGAGAGAGACACAGCGAGAGAGGGAACACAAGCAGGGGGAATGGGAGAGGGAGAGAAACAGGCTTCCCGAGGAGCAGGGAGCCCAATGCGGGGCTCGATCCCTGGACCCTGGGATCATGACCTGAGCCAAAGGCAGATGCTTAACTGACTAAGCCACCCAGGTGCCCCTAAATATGTCTTTAAAAAAAAAAAATCTCCTTCACCCAGACATCCAACTTTTAAGACTATCCTACAGAAACAACAGTTAAGAAAGAATATATTTTTATTACAGGATGGATTATAATGAACAAACGAGAAAACTAGAACCACCTGAATGCCCAATATGAAACATTTATAGTATGGAATATTAAGCAGTAACTGGAAGTGGTGGAACTCAGAAAGATATCCATGATCTGTTGGTATGGAAGAAATATGCTTTGTAGTGATCATATAAATCTTCTTTAATTTTTAAAGGAAAACCCCTATCTACATTATTATAAGCATTTGTGTTTGTCACTATGGAAAAAGATACTAAAGACACAGCAAACTAGTAACAGGGATTTCTTCAGATGGGCTAAAAAGGGAAAATGATTCCCTTCTTCATATTCCTCTGTATCATTTGACTTACTATTATTTGGCTTGTGGGTAACTTTAAATGTCCACAGGTAGTAAAGACTTTATTAAAGGAGGTTCACATTCTTCAGTGAATGGTTATGTCCAATATGCCACAGAAGTAATAGTTTTTAAGGTTTACAACAAAAACAGTTAATACTTTCAAAAGTTCTGATACAAAAGCGTAATAAAAAGCTTAACTTCAGTTTAGCACCTCAGCACCCCTCCCCCAAATTCTGGATAAATGAAACATTACAGTACTCAAATCACTGAGCTGTGCAAAAAATCCCACCAAGGGTGTGTGAGAATGCACGCTGAGCCCCTTCTCCCACTCACTCAATTCACTCCAGTGAACTGGCAGCAATCAGGAAGAAAACGATTCCTACTCTACGAGTACCCAAAGAGCAAGAATCTTTTTATTAATTTCTCGCCCAAAGAAAACAGGAAAAAGCACCAAGGAGCACCCTAGACAGTCTCTCCTCTCTAAGGGAAATCTTCTACTGAAGGGAAAAAAACATTTTAGGAAGAACAAGCTAACATTTCAATTGACCCAAGCTTAACATTTAATCAATGTGTGTTACAGTTCTTAAAATTTGGCTCTTATTGACTAAAAATACACAAACGTGAAAAGGACACTATCAATGTTCCCACTCATGACTGGGAACAATGTTCAAGTGTACACCCATCAAGGCAAGGAAGATGTCATCTAAATTAGTTACTAGTCATCACTGTAAGGTGGAGGGTTTAAAATATTATAATCTCTCCTGAAATTAGCATATAAAAAAATCAAATCTTAAACACTGCTCATTTAAATAACTCAAAATTTTCAAAGTAGAAAAGTCCCATTTTTAAACATACCATGCCTACAATCTTCATCAGCTTGTCCATAGTTTTTCTGCAAAATAAAAAAGATACAAGATTAAATTAAGTAGTTCAAGGGCTGCTTAACACAGATTTTATCCAAAAAGAGCTCTGCTTTGTTTCAAAGTTTAATTATTAATGCTTCAAATATAATATTCACAGAGCAAAACCAACTCATGTGCTCTCTTGAGGATTACATAGTACTCTACAAATAAACATTATAATGTACTTCCCTGTCCATTTACTCACCCGACTTCTCATTTTCTCTAGCTCCAAATCACCAGAGCCTCCTCCTTCATGATCACCCTCAACTAATGACTTCACTGAAGGAAGGAAACTCCACTTTCCAATTGCTCAGACAAAACAACACTGAAGTAAGGAATCTGTGATGGCTCCCCCTCTTTCACTCCCTGCATTCACGGATTAAGAAATCTTTACTAGTTCTATCTTCAACTTAGAACCAGAACCAAAGCACTTCCCACTCTCTCCACTGCTACCATTTTGTCTGAACCACTGTCATCTCTGGCATGGATCATTCCAACAGCCTCCAAACTAGTCTTCCTGCCTCTACACCTACCCTTCTATAGCCTATTCTCAACACAAAAGCCAAAGAATTCCTGCCAAATCAGATCATACCACTCCTCTGCTCAAAACCCCGTAAGAGGGATGCCTGGATGGCTCAGTCAGTTAAGCGTCTGCCTTCCGCTCAGGTCATGATTCCAGGGCCCTGGTATCAAGTCCTGTATCAGACTCCTTGCTCAGCGAGGAGCCTGCTTCTCCTTCTGCCTGCCGCTTCCCCTGCTTGTGCTCCTCTCTCTCTCCCTCTCTCTCTCTGACAAATAAATAAAACCTAAAAAAAAAATTTTTTTTAATTAAAATTAAAAAAACCCAGGCGCCTGGGTGGCTCAGTTGTTAAGCGTCTGCCTTCAGCTCAGGTCATGGTCCCAGGGTCCTGGGATCGATCCCCACATCGGGCTCTCTGCTCAGCGGGAAGCCTGCTTCTCCCTCCCCCACTCCCCCTGCTTGTGTTCCCTCTCTCGCTGTGTCTCTCTCTGTCAAATAATAAAATCTTTAAATAAATAAATAAATAAATAAATAAAATTTAAAAAATGAAATTTAAGAAACCCACAAGAGCTCCCCATCTTAAGTAGAAGAAAAACAGGTCCTTACAGGGACCTGGAGGACCCCACAGGATCTAGTTCTGTTACCCTCCCCTTGTCACATACTCTTCTCCAGCACAGGGGCCATCTAGCTATGTCTCCAACACACCAGGCAGGCTTCTGCCTCAGGGTCTTCGCACTGACTCTTTCCTCTGCCTGTAATCTCTTCCTCCAGACTCTGACATGGCTCACTCCCTTCATATCACCTGATCAGTGAAACCAACCTTGACCACTCAATTTAAAACTGCAACTGCCTCCCTAACCCTAGGATCCCCAATCTCCCTTGCCCTATCCGGCTTTTTTTCACGCAGACTGCTACCTTCTAACAATCTAAAGTGTCTACCTATATATAATATCTATGGCTTACTGTCTGTCCCCCTAATAGAAAAAATACCATGAAGGATCTTTTTCTTTCTCACCAATGTATACCAAGTACCTAGACCAGTGTCCAGCACATAGTATACACTCAATAAATACTTGGTGAATGAGTGAATAACCCAAAATGTTATACATTAGTGCAATTTAAAGGCTTAAAAACAGTTGCTGTAATTAAACATATTCAGCAATCACTAGTCAGGTCGCTCATCTCCTCAGCCCAGAATTAGGTGATTATGACCAACAACTGTCCCCACTCAGTGAAAAAGTCCCTTTTACATGGTTTGGCATTGGCTTATTAACAGTGTTTACTCACCAGTTGCAAAAATGAGGCAATTCTGTAAAGAAGACTCTCAATTTTGATGCTTTCTATCTCCAGTGGACATGGCCCTGTGAAGTCGGCCATGGAGTACTGGCCAAGAGAAAGGAGGGCCTCTGTGCAGTGCTTGAGGGTCATTTCATAGTCCTGCCTCTTAAGTGATTCACACGCTTGTTCACATGACTTCTCAGCTCTTCTGTCTTCCATGACTCAGGGACAAAAATCCTACAGGCAGGAAGAAAGAACAAGTCAGAGAAAGTTTTAAAATCTTACTAAATTGTAGCCTCATTCCTACCTCAGCTGGTTTAATTATCTATCTGAATAGTTACTCTCCATCAGCCTTCTGACCAAGTTGCAGCTGAGCAGTGGCTACTGATGCTACAAAATCTACACTTCTCTTTTATATTTTGTGAAATCTTTACTAAGATCCAAGCAAAATGTCAACCATAAGTCAGTATTATACAAACAACACATCAAACGTATAAATGAGGTGAATGTATAAATGAAACATGACTTTGAATACTGCAGAGTGCAACAAACCATGAAGGCTTCTTTTCTTTTTTTTTAAACCAGAAGGTACAGAAATGTTTCATATCCAAACCTCCCAAGTTCAGTCTTACAATTCCGTGGTTGTGATTGCAGAGAATCGAAATCTATACCATGCAGGATTTTTCCCACCAACATAAAAAAAAAAAAAAAAAATGGCTAAAATCCAAGTTTGAACTGCCTATTAATTCAATTCAACAAAGATTTCCCGAGGCCAAGCCCTGTGTTAGCAGCACTGAAGTCAAAGATGGAACATGGTGTCACTGCTTTCAAGAAACTCCGATTCTAGCAAGAGCAGCCAAGCACAAATGAACAATTACAAGAAAGACTTATTCCATCTGCCGAAAGGCATGAGCTGGCCTCCAAAGGTGAACAGGAGTTCACCACGCAGAGATGATAGGGAGAGCATATGTGGGCTTTTCAGAGAGAGGAGTTCAAGTGAAATGACGAGAGGAGAGACTATGTGACTTAAACTCCAGCTGCATCAGGGAAAAGAGGAGCAGGAGAGACAGATGACCTCACATGCCACAAGAAGTGAGAGCTTTATTCCACAGGTGACGGAGCAGGATAGATTTTTAAAGAAGGAAAAGAATCTGGGGCATCTGGGTGGCACAGTCGGTTAAGCGTCCAACTCTTGGTTTCGACTCAGGTTGTGATCTCAGGGTCATGAGATCAAGCCCCGTGTCAGGCTCCACACTCAGTGCAGAGGCTGCTTAAGGTTCTCTCTCCCTCTCTCTCCCCAAATAAATAAATCTTTAAAAATAAAAATAAAAGTAACTAAATAAGGAAGGACCCTCTCATATAGAAATCCTGTGAAGAACTGGTGAGAGGCAGGCATTGCCATTAAGAGACCACTACAGTGGTCCAAGGAAGAGATACTGAGAATTCAAGCACAGCCGCTCCCTAGCTGGATCACTCACACAGCAAGAGCACAAAACCTACGCAGAGAAGACCTAAAATCCTTTGACCTGATGATCACAGCACTACTTCAGAGGATCACTCTCGCTGACCTCTCGTCACCGGCTCCATCAAGCATGCAGATTGCTTTTCTTGCCTGCTCCCACCTTACTCGCTCTCCCAGTCTTCTCTACTTTCCACCTTACCGACGGGCCCCAGGTACTTATCTGTCCCTCTCGGCTCTCTCCAGCCCACACGTACACCCCTGCCTGGCCTCTCCAGCTATGATGACTACCTGGCCCCACGCTCTCCCAGCTGTTCTTCAGCCACGTGCTGCCTCTGCACTGCAGTGAAAGCCGAGGGGAGACACCCGCGGACGGGCCCCCAAAACACAGTGGCAAGGAGTGAGGCAGAAGGACAGACATCAGCAGAGGTCCGCGCCCCTTCAACTTCGTGATACTTGTATGTCAAAAAATGTAGAAATTTCTAAGGAATGGACCAAGAAAAATTCAAAAAGGACCTCAGCCTTTGTTAGCATTTGTTAAAATGGCTGGTATGCACATGGGTATAATATTCTTTACTTTTCTCAGTTTGAAATTTTTAATTAAAAGAATACCAAAACATGGCTTTAAAATTACAGGATATTTTAAATGTCTACATTTAGCAAATTAACTTTTAACGAGAACCACAAAAACAAAAACAATAAAAAAAAAATCTGTTATTCACAAGATAATCCAACAAATAGGGGCGCCTGGGTGGCTCTGTCGGTTGAGCGTCCAACTTTGTTTTAAGATTTTATTTATTTATTTGACAGATAGAGAGAGACAGTGAGAGAGGGAACACAAGCAGGGGGAGTGGGAGAGGGAGAAGCAGGCTTCCTGCCGAGCAGGGAGCCCGATGCGGGGCTCGATGCCAGGACCCTGGGATCATGCATGACCTGAGCCGAAGGCAGACGCTTAACGACTGAGCCACCCAGGCGCCCCCGAGTGTCCAACTCTTGATTTCAGATCAGGTCATGATCTCAGCATCACATTATCAAGCCCCATGTCCGGCTCCACACTCAGCGGGGAATCTGCTTGAGGATTCCCTCTCTCCTTCTCCCAGTCTCTCTCTCTCTAAAATAAATAAACAGGGGCACCTGGGTGGCACAGATGGCTAAGCATATGCCTTTGGCTCACACCATGATCTCCAGGTCCAGCGATCGGGCCCCACATGGGGCTCTGTGCTCAGCAGGGAGCCTGCTTCTCCCTCTCCCTCTGCCTCTCCCGCTGCTGTGCTCTCTCTGTCTCTCCCTCTCTCAGATGAATAAATAAAATATCTCACTTTAAAATAATTAATTGAGGGTGCCTGGGTGGCTCAGTTGGTTAAGCGACTGCCTTCAGCTCAGGTCATGATCCTGGAGTCCGGGGATCGAGTCCCACATCGGGCTCCCTGCTCAGCAGGGAGTCTGCTTCTCCCTCTGACCCTCTTCCCTCTCGTGCTTTCTATCTCTCATTCTCTCTCTCTCTCAAATAAATAAATAAAATCTTTTTTAAAAAATAAAATAATTAATTAAATAAATAAATCTTTAAATAAATAATACAACAAATACCTAGAGTACTGAGTCCTCAGTCTCTACATGGCCTCCCTTTCAACTTCCTCAGCCCTCCTTCAATGGGCCACAAGACCCAGCTTGACTTAGCGAAGCTTAAATATGTAAGGTATAGTTGGTATTCATGCTCCTTATACAAACATGCATCAATCTGGATGAAATCAATTACCAAACGAAAATCAAAAATAATTTCTATATTACTACTGTGACTTTGCCCCTTAGACATAAGAATGGCATTATAAGATAATCACTAACTTATTATACAGGCCTCAGCTGATGCTACTGACACTATGGGCCAAATACTTCTTAGTTTTGGGAGGCTGTCCTGTGCTTTGTAAGATGAGTAACAGCTTTTAACACTGGTCTCTACCCCTAGATGCCAGTAGTCTCTGGCCTCTACCCACTAGATGCCAGTAGTCTCTCCCAACCTGTGACAACTAAAAGGGTCTGCAGACATAAGCAAATGTCCCCTGGGGTGTAAAATCATTCCTGATTGAGAATTACTGATACAAACAAGCATACAGTGTTTGCTTGCCAGATAACAGCAACAATAGGTAGATAAACTCACGGATACCAAACACCCCAGAATGAGCAAATCTTTCCTATAAAACTCTCAGCCCACATCTAGAAAATATTACAAGAAGTAAAAAGAAAAGAAAAACCAAGAATGCACAACCTAAAATCTTTCTTAGGGACAGAAGGCAGCACAGTGATCCAAGCAGAGGCTCAGAGCCAGAGAACTTGCATTCAAAACTCACCAGCCCCCTGCACTCACCAACCCCCTCACTCACCATCAGCCCTGTCACTCAGACACTCGCCAGCTGCATGGCCAGGGCAAGTGACTTAACCTCCTATATCTCGACTTACTTCTAAAATGGCAAGACAACTAATGCCTACCTCCTATGATTAATGCAGGCTTAGGTAAAATAATAGGTGTAGAACACTTATAAGAATGCCAGGCACACAGTAAGTGTTCAGTTAAGTGTTAGCTATTGTTTTTCCCTAAAATTCCAAATTTTCAATTTATATAAAGTAGAATCACTACACGGATCTCAACATACAATAATGTATTTATAGAAAACAAAACAGCACTCTACATAACTACTTTACTTACTTAACAGAGGAATTATTTTCATCTATTTTATCCACCTTAATAAACTGATAATAATTACGGAAGAATAGCCTTTGGAGAAGTGAGTACATTTGTATGTCACTGATCTAGACGAGATAACCCCTAAAAGTGGCTATAAAGGGAGATCACATGGCTCTTGTCAACATTAGCCACTAAACATATTCGCCAGGGAAATCTCAATAACAACACGTAAGTAGAGATGAGAGGCAGAACTATTAACGTCAGGAGCTTTGTGGGTAAATGACTTAGAGTTAACATCTGGTTCATTAGGTTCAAGAGCTTACCTCAGAAGAGGATGTGAAAGTTTCTACCACAATTACCTTTGTTAATCAGGTCCTGAAAATTAGTTTCTACCTAAGTCCCACCTGAACCTCACTAGAGGTACTTCGCTGTAGTGTGGATCGCAGTACGGAACAGGTCTTAGTCAACTGTTTTCTCTGCTTTTTCAGAAAACAGCATGACCTTGCTACACATACTCCTGAAGAAATTAAAAGTGCTTTCTCACAGGTAAAATAAAAACTGCCAGTCAAGTGAGATGATGCCGCAAGCCATGCTAAAATGGACTACAGAAAATACAGAGTAAGAGATCTAGAACTACTTCTAGAAGAGGCCAGCACCCAGATACACCTCACTGTGGGGCTGACAGACACTCCTGACTAGGCTGCAGACACAGCCATATCAGTAGCACACGATCCTGCTGCGGGGCCAGAACAGCCTGATCCAAAGGCAGCCACCGACCAAGCTGGGTCTAGGAGAGCCTCTCCCGTGGGACAGGGAGGTCCAGGAAGGTCCAGGGAAAGGAGCTAAGTCACATGAATCACATCAATATAGGAAGAAGCACCATATCCACCTATTGTGAGATGTATCCTCTATCAGCCTTGATTCTTTCTCTTCCCGTTAAAAACATTCAACTTGCATAAAAAGAACATAAAACACTGTTATCTTTCTACAAACTCCGATCCCTGTGGGGAACATGGGCTTTGGAGTGCATAACTTCACAGGCAAGAAAGCAGGAATCAGAAACCAAGATTCCAGTCCAAATCCACGAACTCCTGCAATCTGTCGCTGACCTACAGAAGAGACTAATATCATCAGCTGTTTGGCCACCCAGTATCCATTCCTCTTCCTGGTAAAAAAAGCCCATACTTTCCCTTTGAGAATTCACCTCTCCCCTACTCTCAGTCCATGCGGTTCCTGAAGAGCAGACCGCACCAGGGAAATCAAGACTGCCATGTGACCACAACCAGCCAATCCAAGTCTCACAGCCCAGAACACAATGATTGGCTCAGGGTGAGACATGTGACCCCATAACAGCCAATGAAACATGAGACTTTTGCTGAGGCTTCTGGGAAAGCGGTGTTCTTTCCTGCTAAATCTAAAATCTGAGAGACTCCAGGAGTTGCATATGCTGCAGCCATTTTTCTAACATAGAGTGCCTACAACTGAAGTCTATATAGGAAAAGGCAGAGTTGATTCATGGGGAGAAACTGAGTCCTGATGTCACTACTTGGGCCCTGACTCCAGCTAGCTATGCCTGGACTTTACAGTTACTTGAGCCAAGAAATTTCTTTCTAGTTTAAGACAGTTCAGGTTGATGTTTCAGGCAGTTGGAACTAATTGATGTATATGTACATCTAATTAGTACCTCACAGGAAGTGAAAAACAGAAGGAGCTGGTGACTGTCTCATAAAACAGTATCTACACACATGATTGCTAATAACACTGGCCACAATTATTGATTACTAATAACAGTAAGTGTAAAGAGGGAAAAAAGTGCGATATTTGGTTATAATGTCTGTTGAAAATATAATTCTAAAACATCTGTTTAAATGACTTCACCATAAAGCTACTTCAGCAATAATAAGAACCATTTACTGAATGCTTATTTTGTGCTGGATGTTGTTGAAAATACTCTATGTAATCTAATTTAATCCCCATAATGACCTTATAAAGTGGCTATTATTATTTTTCCCAATCCCATTTACAGAGAAGGAAACTGAAGCACAGAAAAGTCACTTACCCACAGCTATACTGTAGACAACAGAGGCAGGATTCAAATCGACAGTATGACCCAGTTCATGCTTTTAGCCATGACACTGACTCTGAACCCACAACCAAGGTTCCAATGCTGTTCCATGAGTAGAAACTCAAACCCAGGCACTTCATCAAATGTGAACGTTAAGTATCACCATTTTAACTCTAAAACAGTCTTAATGACTGATTTCTTACATAATTCTGCATTATAAAGGTATCCGTGTGTTAACCACGTTAGAAATTAGCATTTAAAAGTAAGTGGGAAAGGGCGCCTGGGTGGCTCAGTTGGTTAAGCAACTGCCTTCGGCTCAGATCATGATCCTGGAGTCCGGATAGAGTCCCACATCGGGCTCCCTGCTCAGCAGGGAGTCTGCTTCTCCCTCTGACCCTCTTCCCTCTCGTGTTCTCTTTCTCCCTCTCTCAAATAAATAAAAATCTTAAAAAAAAAAAAAAAAAAGTAAGTGGGAAAATCCTCCCAAATCTAAGCCAATCATCTTTTTTGGTTAAGCAAAAGTCCTAGGAGTCCCTAAGACTATGGAGTATTTTAATTAGCACCACCTTTCCATAAAATGGTAACATTTGCACCTTCCACAAAAGTCAACTTTATGAGAACATTCCTATCACTAAGTTAGTTTTCATAGCTTTTTTTTTTAAGATTTTATTTATTTATTTGACAGAGAGAGACACAACGAGAGAGGGAACACAAGCAGGGGGAGTGGGAGAGGGAGAAACAGGCTTCCCGCGGAGCAGGGAGCCCAATGCAGGGCTCGATCCCAGGACCCTGGGACCATGACCTGAGCCCAAGGCAGACGCTTAACGAATGTGCCTCCCAGGCACCCCGCATTGTTTTTATAGGAAAGAAACTTGTTTTAAAATCTATCCATCTTGGGGCACCTGGGTGGCTCAGTCATTAAGCTTCTGCCTTCAGTTCATGATCCCAGGGTGCTGGGATAGAGCCTCGCATGGGGCTCCCTGCTCGGCGGGAAGCCAGCTTTGCCCTCTCCCACTCTCCCTGCTGTGTTCCCTCTCTCGCTGTCTCTTTCTCTGTCAAATAAATATATATTTTTTTAAAAATCTATCCATCTTAGTACAATCCAAAAAAAGGGAAAAAAATGATAAATTAGACCTAATCAAAATTAAACATTTTTCCTCTCTGAAAAACACCGTTAAAGGAATGAAGAGAAAGCTAAAGACGAAGAGAAAATTATTTGCAATCACATATCTGAAAAAGGATTTGTATCTGGACATAGAAAGAACTCTCAAAACTCAATAAGAAGAAAATAACCAAATTAAAAGCTGGATAAAAGTTTTCCACACACACTCCACAAAGAAGATAGGATGATGGCAAATTAGCACATGAAAAGATGTTCAATGGCTTTAGTCATCAGAGAAAGGCAAATTAAAACCATGATTAGACACTACTACATCCCTATCAGAATGGCTACATTACAAATATTGATAATATCAGTGATGTGGAATAACCAGAACTCTCATACATTGCTAGTGGGAATATAAAATGGTACAACCCCTCCAGAAAAAGGGTTGACAGTTTCTTAAAAAGTTAAACATATACTCACTGTATGACCCAGCAATCCCCTCTCCCCACAGACAGCTACCCTGGAGAAATGAAAACGTATGTTCACACAAAAATCTATACACAGATGTTTACAGCAGCTCTATTCATAACTGCTATAAACTGGAAACAATCCAAATGTCCTTTAATAAGTGACAATGGAAAACTACTCAGCAATAAAAAAAGAATAAATTTGCAATATATATAATACCTTAGATGAATCTGAAAGAATAAAAGAGACCAGTCTCAAAAGCTTAACAGTGTATGATTCCATTTGTATTATATTCTCAAAAAGCCAAAACTATAGGGATGGAAAAATGTCAGTGGTTGCAGGGGTGATGGAATGGAGGTGGGTAACTACACAAGGAGCGCATGAGGGAGTTTTCTGGGATGACGACAGTGTGTATCCTGACTGTGGGGATGTCTGCACAAACTATACATGTATTAAATTGAAAAATTTTTATTACCAAAAGAAAAAAGCCACTTTTACAGTATGATAATTTAAAAGTAAAATTTTAAAATTACTTTTAAAATATGAATCGCAATGTCACAATTAACATGTTTTTTAAAAACTGAAAATAGATACAGAAGGATAAGTGTTGTTAACAAATGGAAACTTATACACACTTCCCTTTCCATGCATGTACATTTTAGAGGCAGGAATGGAGGCTCAGAAAGAATGTCTCCAAATAGAGCAATCATTGAGTTCACTTGGCACAAAATATAGGATACTTCTGAAGAATTCCATCATTGCTAGGTAATTTGTTCAGGACCAAAAGTAAATATTGGAAGAAAAATGCAATCAACAGTGCACCACAAAGGTGGTAGGTAGACAGGCCTGGACTAAGACATTTTCAGTAACAGATGATAAAAATGAAGGTGATTTTTAAAAGCATCATTCTTTTCCCACTGTGGACTTCTTTCTAGAACAGTATAAGAAAGCCCACCATGAAATCCAAGTCATGAAATGTATTTTATTGTAAAAAAAAAAAAAAAAAATCAGTTATCTTCCCTAAATTAACTTTTCTTGTTAATGTAGTTATGTTCCTCCTTTATTTCAAAAGAGCTAAAGCTTATTTGATTACAGACAGACTTCAAAGAACAAAAATAAACCGTGACCAAACAGCAGGAGCCAATGGCAGTAAATAAAATTTCCTCAATCTAAATTGAAGATGATTTCTATACTGTCTTATACATTTGTTTCCATCAGAAACAAAAAAATTATCTTCCTCATAATTAACTTGGGTGGAATGAATCGGACTGCATTTGTCAAGATTTGCAAAGACTGATGATGAGTTTTGCTGGACATTATAACTATCCACTCACTAACAGCCATAATCAGGTCTTGATTATAGACTCCAAGTTGTCCTTAATTATTAAGTTATATAAACAATAAAAGCATAGGAAAACTTACAATAAAATACATAAGTTTCTTGACATGACTAATAAAACAAAAATTTAAAGGAAGAATTGCTAGGAAAAAATTAAGAGATTCACTTTTTTTTTTACAAAGTCAATAATTTGCCTTTAATCTGCCTCATGCATTGTTATTTTCCCTGTGGAAACTCTATTATTCTAAAAACAAGACTCTTCTGGAAAGTAAACGTATTGTGACAAAAAAAGAAAAGCCAGATTGATACATTATTAAAATAACCCATATGACCTAGCCCAGTGGATTCAAGAAAGCGTATCAGAGCACGCCCGGTTCTCCAGACTCAGCAGCATAGCTGTGGAGGGACAGTGATACCACTAGAAGGGTGTCATGCTTCCTCAGTGACACAAAAAGTTAAGAACCATTACTCCAGAGGTGGCACGGTGGTTCTGAAATGCCCATAAAATAATGTCCAGGCTCATTACCAGATGTCCAGGCCACCCACAGCCTGGCTACAGCCTAACTTTCCCACCACTCCCAAAGGACAGTCAGGCGTCAGAGTCTCTGACAATGCCCTTCCCACTGCCTGAAAGTCCTTTCCCTCCTGTCTCTGACCCTAACTCCTACTCAGCTTTAAATGAATGCTCCCAGACTTAACTTCCCTAAAACGTTCTCCCCCCCAAACCAGCACTACTTCCTATAGAATGATTTGGCCTCTTAATCATTTATTATTTTGAATTAAATATATAAGATGTTTTATCTGCCCACACAACCATCTTATAAATAGGGGTCATATTTTATATCATTTATATCCCCAAGACAACAATTCAATTCACTAAAGCCATTCAGTAAATACTTTAATCGAATTTCCCAGAGAGATGGCCTAAAATAACCTGAATGCCAAGCATTCCAAGAACTGTCCTGTACCAAATTCAGTACTCATTAGAATTCCAAGTCATAAAGAGGAATATTGTGTTATCTTTAAATTTATCTGTTTTTATCCAAAACTGGAATCTGTCATGGTTCTGTGGGATACATAGGCAAAATATTCTGCAAAGTAAAGAAAATTTTATTCACTGTACTGTATTTAATATTTACCCAGACTTGCATTTTTCTCTAAAACTCTTATAAAATCTCTGAGCATGCAAGAAGCATTAGATGAGCGACTACGCCCATTGAGAAGAAAACTAGAAACTAAAATCACTCATATTCCATTTTGAATAATCTCTTTCATAAAGAGGTAAATTCTCTTTATGAAAATTATGAAAATCTTTATGAAAAATTCCAGAATACATGGAATTCAATATAGCAAAGTAAAATGTTCTAAGTACATAAAAGAAATATCCTAATGGACCTTCTACCATCTGTCTTAGTAACTAAAATGATAAAAACAAGAAAAGCGAAATTTTAAAAGTTGTATCAACAGCTAAAATTGAGGGTTTTTCTCCATCTATTAGTCTGACTTTTCCTGACCCATATTTTACAATTGCCAGCAATTCTGGAGACAGCCTTCTTTCAATAATTCCAAATTATTTCTTGAAAAGTTTGAGTCTCCTCTCAAATCATCCAACATGCCTACTAATCAATAAAAATATATATATTTAAAAACTCATATTTATGAAGCAATCAAATTAAAAGACTGACTTTCTAGAAAAGGTTGCTACTTGCCAAGAAAATTTTTTTACTAAAAAACATTTTCTATTCTTTGTATTTATTTTCCCTTTCAGATTATCTGTGGAGACTTGTAAACACATCATAATCCCAAACAGTTAAGCTTTTTCAAACATAAATCAATTTTAAAAAAAGCCAACTGCATAATTAAAACAAAATGGCACCACCACCACCACCATCCTTCTTTTTTTTTAATAGTTTGTTTACATTAGGGTTTTTTTTAGATTTTTATTTATTTATTTGAGAGAGAGAGACAGCACATGAGAGGGGGGAGGGTCAGAGGGAGAAGCAGACTCCCTGCTGAGCAGGGAGCCGGATGCAGGACCCGATCCAGGGACTCCAGGATCATGACCTGAGCTGAAGGCAGTCGCCCAACCAACTGAGCCACCCAGGCACCCCACCATCACCCTTCTTAAAAGCTGTCTTTAATTTACCAACAGTCTATGTTCTAAAACTGTATTTTCAAATCAGTGTTTGAAACTCGGTACAGTTTCCTACTCCCATATATAAGTAAAAACAAGTTTTGGTAAGTAAAAAAACAAAAAGTAGATTATAAAATAATACAGTATATAATCCTACTTTATAAAACATATATGTATTGAATGTTACATAAAAAGCCAAGATATGAAACAAAATATTAAAAGTGAGTATCTCCTTCCCCAAAACCTGTAACTCATCGTGAGGAAAACATCAGACAAACCCAAACTGAGGAACACTGTACGAAATACCCGACCAGGGGCGCGTGGGTGGCTAAGTCAAGCTAAGTGTCCAACTCTTGCCTCTGGCTCGGGTCCTGATCCCAGGGTCGTGAGATGGAGCCCCACAAAGGGCTCTGCGCTCAGCGTGGAGTCTGCTTGGGATTCTTTCTCTTCCTCTACTTCTGCCCCTCTCCTGGCTCACTCACGCACACTCTCTCTTTCAAATAAATATAAATCTTAGAAAGGAAGGAAGGAAGGAAGAAGGGAAGGAGGGAGGGAGGAGAGAGAGAAGGAAGGAAGGTAAGAAAGAGAAACACCTGACCAGGACTCTTCAAAATTGTCACGAAAACAATGAAACTGTGAAAAACAGTCGTAGCCCAGGAAACATGAAAACTATATTCAACATGGATCCTGGATAGGTCTTTAAACAGAAAAAGGGCTTTAGTGGAAAAACTAGAAAAAAACAAATAAAATCTGGGTATTACTTAACACTAATGTTCCAATGAAGGTTTCTTAGATTTGACAAATGTACCACAGAAATGTAAAGTATTAAAATGGGGGAACTTCTTCTTGAGAAAACTTTGACTTGCAAAAGAGGAGCGACAGGTATAGTGACCGTGATTTTTGACCCAATTTTAGCTAAGCTGCATAAATCAATCTCTGCTCAAGTGTAAACTAAGAAAACAACAACAATAAAAAAACCAATGGGGAAAACTGGGTGAAGAGTACATGAGAACTCTGGCCTACATTTACAACTTTTCCGTAAATCTAATATTATTCCAAAGTTAGAAGTTTCTTTAAAAAATTAAAGTGGAGGGGCGTCTGGGTGGCTCAGTCATTAAGCGTCTCCCTTCAGCTCAGGTCATGATCCCAGGGTCCTGGGATTGAGCCCCGCATCGGGCTCCCTGCTCAGCAAGAAGCCTGCTTCTCCCTCTCCCACTCCCCTTTCTGTGTTCCCTCTCTCGCTGTGTCTCTCTCTCTACTAAATAAAATCTTCAAAAAATAAAAATAAAAAAAAGTGGATATCTCTGAGTGGTGGATTATGGATTTTTTCATTCATCTGCGTTTTTCAACAAGCAACATCCTTCACTGTCATGAAAAACAAAAGAGGGGGGAATAACTGTTCTAGATTTTTAAAAAACTAAACAAGGGCGCCTAGGTGGCTTGGTCAGTTAAGCATCTCACTCTTGGTTTCAGCTCAGGTCATGATCTCAGGGTCCTGGGATCAAGCCCTGCAACAGGCTCCGAGCTCTGCTTGGGATTCTCTCTCCTCTCTCTCTCTCTCTCTCTCTCTCTCTCTGCCTCTCCTCCAACTCTTGCACGCTCTCTCAAATAAACAAAATCTAAAAAAAAAACTAAAGAGACATAATAACCTAAAGAAATAAAATACATTTTGGGGACAAATGGGGAAACTTATATATAGACTTGATATTTGATAGTAAAACCATTAGTATTACTGAATTCTTAGGTGTGATAATATTATGTTTATGAAGAAAAATGGCCTCCTACTTAAGAGATACAGTTGACCCTTAGGGTGCTGACCCCCATGAAGTCAAAAATCTGTTTATAACTCTGACTCCCCAAAAACTTAACTACTAATAACCTACTGTTGACCAGAAGCCTTACCACTAACAGTCAATTAACACATACTTTGTATGTTATCTTATATAGTGTATTCTTAGAATTAAGTAGACTAGAGAAAAGAGAATGTTATTAAAAGAATCACAAGAGGGACACCTGGCTGGCTCAGTCAGTACAGCATGCAAATCTTGATCTCAAGCTCCATATTGGGTGTAGAGATTACTTAAATAAATAAATCTTTAAAAAAAGAAGAAGAAGGAATCACAAGGAACAGAAAATACATTTACTGTACTGTAAATATACTCCATGTATAAGTGGACCTGCACAATTCAAACCTGTATGAATGAAGTACCATCCAATATGTCTGCCACTAACTTTCAACTGGCTCTGGGAAAAAAAACCTCTATTTAGAGAAAGAGAGAAAGCAAATTATGGCAAATGCTAACAACTGAGTATTGATTATACTAGTCTTTCAACTTTCCTATAGGCATAAATATTTTCATAATATAAATTAAATTAATGGTTCTCTTTAACTTAAAAAAGTGATTTGAAACCCAAACTAATCCAGGGGTGCCGGGTGGCTCAGTCAGTTAAGCATCCGACTCTTGGTTTCAGCTCAGCTCAGGATTATCTCAGGGTTGTGGGATCGAGTCCGCATTGGGCACTGGGCATGGAGGCTGCTTGAGATTCTCTCTCTCCTTCCACCCCCTCTCCCCCCTGCCCACTCTCACTCTGTCATTTTGTAGGTGCGTGTTCTCTCAAAAAAAAAAAAAAAAAAAGTCCAGAAAATAACAAGTGTTGGTGAGGATGTGGAGAAATACACTGCTAGTGGGACATAAAATGGTGCTATTACTATGGAAAACAGCACGGTGATTCTTCAAAAAATTAAACATAGAATTACCACAGGATCCAGCAATTCCACTTCTGGGTTAATTTCCAAAAGAATTAAAAGCAGGGAATCAAACAAATACTTGTATACCCTTGTTTATAGCAGCATTATTCACATTGGCCAAAAGGTGGAAGCAACCCAGGTGTCTATTTACAGACGAATGGAAGGGCGCCTGGGTGGCTCAGACAGTTAAGAGGCTGCCTTGGGCTCAGGTCATGATCCCAGGGTCCTGGGATGGAGCCCCACTTCTCCCTCTCCGCCTCCTCATGCTCTCTCTCTCTCAAATAAACAAATAAAATCTTTAAAAAAAAAAAAAGACGAATGGATTAAAAATGTCGTGTTTACATACAAGGGCATTTTATCCTTAAAAAAAGGAAGGAAATGCTGACATAAGCTACAATATAGCTGAACCTTGAAGACATTATTTTTTTTTTTTAAAGATTTTATTTATTTGAGAGACAGAGAATGAGAGAGAGCGAGCATGAGAGGGAAGAGGGTCAGAGGGAGAAGCAGACTCTCTGCTGAGCAGGGAGCCTGATGTGGGACTCGATCCTGGGACTCTAGGATCATGACCTGAGCCGAAGGCAGTCACTTAACCAACTGAGCCACCCAGGCGCCCCCTTGAAGACATTATGCTAAGTGAAAAGAGGCAGACACAAAAGGACAATGTATGATTATACTTACATGAGGGACCTAGAATAGCCAAATTCATAGAGAGAGAAAGTAGAACGCTGGTCGCCAGGAGCTTGAGGGAGGGGGAAATGGAGAGTTGTTGTTTAATGGGTACAGAGTTTCAGCTGGGGCAATGAAAGAGCTTTGGAGACGGAAGGTGGGACATTCCCATAACCACGTGAATGTACCTACTGCCACTGAACTGTATGGCTAAAATGATAATTTTACGTTATGCCTATTTAACCAAAATTTCTTAAAAAAAAAAAACAAACACAGAAGCCTTGATACCCTCCCTATAAGCAGTGAGGCCCATGTCCTAATCCAGATGCAAACTTAAAGACTCCTTATTGCCCATTCCCCCAGTATGCCCTACCGGTGAAGAACTGAGAGCTCAAAGAGCCAGAGCCAGAGCCAGAGCCAGAGCCAATGGTGGAAAATTAGTCCCACTAAATAAATTTAGAAAAGCCAAAGCAGAAGGCCAAATCCAGAGTAGCTGGCGAGAGGCAGGCTAGGGAAGAGAAGGCAAAGGCAGAAAGCAGAGACTCTGCCAGGACAGGGGCAGCTTGATGAGACTGGTAAGGACAGCACAGTGGTGAGAACAGGGAAGAACAGAGAGCAGGAGAGCTCAGAGAAGGGAATTCACCCAGGATAAGGGCGGGGAAGTGGAGGAAAAGGTAAAAGAGAATTATAAGAAGGGGATTCATTCAAGAAGGGATTCTGCCCAAGTGTCAGCAGAAAAATGACTTCCTTCCATTGAGGCAGTCATTTGTATCCAAAGAAACCAAGAAAATTGATAAAGCCTATGGAAAGTTAGGAGGAAAAATATTTTCCTACGAAAGACTACTACTATGACGCCATCTCCAGAAAACTAACGCCATTTTTTTCATTGGTTTTTGTTTTTACAAGAAGAAAACACTTATTTGTTTAGGAATAATTTCAACATGGGCCTACCTTTTTTCTTTTTAAGATTTATTTATGTATTTGAGAGAGCAAGCCCGCACACGAGCCCACACGTGTGCTCCAGCAGGGAAGGGGCAGAGGGAGAGGGAGAATCCCAAGCATATTCCACACTGAGCGTGGAGCCCAACACAGGGCTCGATCCCACAACCCTGAGATCACGACCTGAACTGAAATCGAGTCAGACACTTAACCAACCGAGTCACCCAGGTGCCCCTGGGCCTACCTTTTTTATTTGTATCAAACACCAGTACGCCACGAATGAGTTTTAAATGTTCTATGGGATAGGGGTTAAGAGTATACAGGCTTAAAACCAGACCTGCCTGAATTTCAATCCCAGCATTGCAACCTGAGACAATCTACATAAAAATTTGCCTCGATCTCCAAATCTGTAAAATAGGGATAATAACAGTATCCACCTCCCAGGACTCTCGCAAGAATTAAATAGGTTAAATTACAAAAGTACTTAGAACAGTGCCTGGCCCACTGTCATAAAAGCATTAGCTCACTATTATCCTCCAAATCTAGAATGTGAGCTCCATGGGAGCCGGGATTCTGTCCATTTGGTTCACTGTTGAAGCCCTAGGTTCCTGACGGAAGTATGTGCTGAAAAATAAAAATTTGTTGAATAAGATAAACTTTCTGCCAGCAACACAGAATCCCAAAGTTGAACAGCACTACCTTTTTGTTATTACTGACAACTAAAATCTGCATCATAGTTTAGCCTCAAGGTTTAGAGAACATACAGCATTTTTTACCTCTCTTTATCTCACGTGATTCTGCAAAGCTGCCATCATTTATCTCCATCTCACAGACAAACTAAGACTCAAAAGACTTAAGTGATTTGCCCAAAAACACAAAAGTCTGAGGCAGAACAGGATTCTGGAAGTTAATCCTACTTCTCTTCCCTCCAGACTACAGCCAGACAGCTCAAAGCATACCCTACTGAATTGTTCAAATTCTCCCTACCTGCCAATGAACCAAGTTTAAGGTCACCAACACACTTCATCTTCCCATTTGCTTTCAAGTCACTGACGGGGAGGGAAGAAACAGATGATACAACACAAACAACTGTTCAAGTTGGACAATGCGTACAGCAGGCAGTCTTTTTCTGCTTTCTGTGGAACCTTTGAAAGGTTCCATAATAACAAATTTTAACTAAGGGGCGCCTGGGTGGCTCAGTCGGTTAAGCGTCTGCCTTTGGCTCAGGTCATGATCCCCGAGTCCCGGGATCGAGGCCCGCATCGGGCTCCCTGCTCAGCAGGAAGCCTGCTTCTCCCTCTCCGACTCTCCCTGCTTGTGTTTCCCCTCTCGCTGTCTCTCTCTGTCAAATAAATAAAATCTTTAAAAAAATAAAAGTCCTCATTCCCCAACTGAGCACACCTGGGTGTGAGGAAAACACCCCAGATGAGAACCTTCAACACTTTGCAGTGAGAGGCAGGGAAGAGAACACTGGACTGGGAATCAAGAAGCTTCATCTGTGCTTGGCTTTATTAAGTGTGAGACCTCACAAATTTCCTCCTCTGTTCCTTCTAAGATTAAAATTCTGATTTCAGCTTTCTACTCGCTCCCCGGACTCAACAAACAAAACCAAATTCATCTCTCCTCTATTCCAAACCCCTAAGACCTGTTCTCCCCTCCTGACTTCCCTATTCCCGATGCGTATTCTGCCAGCCACCCAAGCATGAAAACCTCACCACCACCTCTGACTTGAGACATGGAACTTTCTGTTCCCTTCCCCTCCTACCTAAGCCGTCACCACGTCTCTCTGTTCAATCTCCAAAATACCTCCCGAATGCACTGCCATCGGCTCAGTTCAGGCCCTCATCATCCCTCCCTTGGACTATTACCATGAATTGCAACTCAAGTCCCTCTCTCACGTACCTGGGCGGCTCAGTCGGTTAAGCGTCTGCTTTTGCCTTGGGTCATGATGCCCCAGGATGGAGCCCTGCCTCCTTCTCCCTCTGACCCTCCCCACTCTCATTCTCTCTCTCTCACCCACTCTCAAATAAATGAAATCTTAAAAAAAAAAAAAAAAAAAAAAAAAGCCCCTCTCTCTGTTTCCCCTCACTGCCAACCCATCCTGCTCGTCCTCGGTCTGGCATTTAAGACCCTCCGAAACCCCGTCCTGACCTCTCAGCGGCCTCACCCACCACTATGTTTCCTTATGTCCCCCCGGGGCCAAGTGGTCTGGACATGCAGCTTCCTGATGCGCACCTCATCTCCGACACCACCCCCCACCTCTGCTCAAGCTGCCCTTCCTTCCAGAACGCCCTCTTCTTTCCATTGCTTCTCACCTTCCTGGTGGTGCCACTTAAATACCACTTCTTCAGTTGAAGTGCTCCTTGGTATCCCCAAGGGGGCAGTATCACACCCTCTACTTAACCACTAAGCACCTTGGCTGAACCTCTTTTATAACACCTACCAAACTCCTAATAGTCCTTTCTTTTTCTGGTGCCCCTAATCTCCCTACTAGATAATTCATTCCTTGTCAGTAGGAAATAGGTCTTATTCCTCTTTGTATTCCTCAGAAAAGAGCTTCTCAAAGACTGTGCAAAGGCACAGTGGCATGCCATGAATGAGTTAAAGATGTTCCAGACACTGATGCCCTCAGCCCTCCAAGCAGTCACAAAGGGACTTCAGCAGCCAGAGTCCCCAGTGGTCAAGGCTCAAGCACTCTCAAGTAGCCTCCTCCTTCAACCAGGTAGACACCACAATGATAACTTGGAGGCACTCAGAGGACACAACACAGCACATGATACACAATGGATGCCCAATAAACATCTGCTGAACTGAATCTGAGAATAATCCATCTGTTCCCCTTCAACCACTATCTCCAAGATCACTTACCATCTAGACCTCTTTGAACATTTCCTCTGAACGTGTTCTGGTTATCTTTTTAATAATCACCGGTTTATTTGCTGGCTCTACTTGCCTTACCATCCAAAGCTCACATCAATACTGTATTGCATAAAGTAGCAGAGGATATGCACAAACAATTCACCACAAAGAGATTGAAAGAGTAAAATTCAACATTATAGAACAAAGAAATGCAAATGCCACTTTACACTACTAAATGAGCAAAAGCTTTTAAGTATTTCTGTCCAGCTATGATAAAACAGGTATATCCATGTATCTGTTAGAAGTACAAACTGGTACAACATTCTTGAAAAGCTGTATGGCAATATATACAAAAAGCCGGGCGCCTGGGTGGCTCAGTTGGTTAAGCGACTGCCTTCGGCTCAGGTCATGATCCTGGAGTCCCAGGATCGAGTCCCACATCGGGCTCCCTGCTCAGCAGGGAGTCTGCTTCTCCCTCTGACCCTCTTCCCTCTCGTGTTCTCTATCTCTCATTCTCTCTCTCTCTCAAATAAATAAATAAAATCTTAAAAAATATATATATATATATACAAAAAGCCATAAAAACATTCATTCCATTTAAGACAATACACTCAGAAATGTAGCCTAGAAATATAATTAGTCAAAAAAGTAATACCAATAATATCTACGATAATGTAAAGTCCTAAGTGAAAACCAGGGAGCAACATAAATACCTAACATTGAAAGATTTAAGTAAATTATGGGAGCATGACTTGATGAAGTATTTTGCAACCTTTCAAAATATAAGCATACAGGGGCACCTGGGTGGCTCAGTAATTTGAGCATCTGACTCTTGACTTTCGCTCAAGTCATGACTCCAGATTGTGACATCAAGCCCCACATCAGGCTCCACGATCAGTGGAAGTCGGCTTCTCTCTCTCTGCCTCTGGCCCTCCCCTCGCTCATATGCACATACTCTCTCTCAAATAAATCTTTTTAAAAAAATCTAAGCAAAGAAATTAAAATTGTGACATCTATAACATGGAAATGTTCCATGATCTAATAAGTAGAAAAAATTCAAGTTACATGCACCATAATTAAACATGAGTAAAAAATATACTATGTGTGGGGTGCCTGGGTGGCTCAGTCAGTTAAGCGCCTGCCTTCGGCTCAGGTCATGATCCCAGGGTCCTGGGATCGAGCCCCGCATCAGATTCCCTGCTCAGCGGGGAGTCTGCTTCTCCCTCTCCCTCTGACCCTTCCCCCCACACTCGTGTTCTTGCTTGCTCTGCTCTCTCTCTAAAAAGAAAAAATACGTGTGTGTGTGTATATACATACATATATATACATACACTTACATATAAAAATATATATTTTAATGGACCAACCAAAACAAAAATCAACTATTTTAGGGCAATAATCTAAATACTTAACAATTTATTTAATATCTATTCTTCTTTTTTTTTTTTTAAGATTTTATTTATTTGTCAGAGAGAGAGAGGCAGGCAGAGGGAGAAGCAGGCTCCTTGCTGAGCAAAGAGCCCAATGTGGGACTCAACCGCAGGACCCTGGGATCATGACCTGAGCCGAAGGCAGACACTTAACCGACTGAGCCACCCAGGTGTCCCAATATCTATTCTTAACTTAAAAAAGAAAGTTCCCCCATACTGAGGAAACAGAGGGGTTCCAGGATATAAGCTTGACAGAGCCTCAAGAGTCTCAAGAAGAGGTCCACCCCTCCCTTCCACTGCTCATTTTGGCCTTAACTGAGAACTCTCATGCATTCCTTATCACAACGACCTCTATATGACACCCCCAGACTCCAGCTTTCCAAGGCCAACAAACCACCTCAACTGTTTTGAACTCCCAAATCATGCAAAACAAACATAAACTCTAAAACAAAGAATGCCT
The DNA here is from genome assembly GCF_003265705.2 of Callorhinus ursinus. Classification (NCBI taxonomy): domain Eukaryota; kingdom Metazoa; phylum Chordata; class Mammalia; order Carnivora; family Otariidae; genus Callorhinus; species Callorhinus ursinus. The sequence continues at coordinate 7,048,421 of NW_027397112.1, forward strand.
ACAACTCTGTGTTACTTTAGCAATCAGCAAACAGCCAAGCCCAAATTCAATTATAAACCCTGAAAGTATATAGTATTGTCACATTAAAGTTTCTGGGATTCCCAAGCCAACTTGCTGACTCAGTAATGGACTGTATCACAGTTAAAAAGCAGTATGGAATCATGCCAGAGTCCATAAGGCAGGATGGCAAGTCATTTTAACAGATGAAGCTTTCTTGAGCTGGTGAAGTCTAACAAAAGACTAGTACTGAAAATGTATCAAAACATAATTTTTAGCACTGATGCTCCACAAGGATAATATTAAAGCAGTCTAATAATTGTTTTTTCTGTAATATCACCACTGTCTAAGTTTAACAATGAAAGAGCAAGATACAGGGGCGCCTGGGTGGCTCAGTCATTAAGGGTCCCGGTATCGAGCCCCACATCAGGCTCCCTGCTCCGCGGGAAGCCTGCTGCTCCCTCTCCCACTCCCCCTGCTTGTGTTCCTGCTCTCACTATCTCTCTCTCTGTCAAATAAATAAAATCTTTAAAAAAAAAAAAAAAAAGACCAAGATACAATAATGGACCAAAAAAATTAGTTATTGTGAATCAGAAATAATAAAGACTAAATTGCCTTTCTTAGAAGGGCATTTCAGTGAAAGATAAATAATTTGAAGGCCTAATAAATATAACCATTAGGAAAAAAGTTTAACCTTGTGTTTCTATTGCTGTGTTCTCAGTATCTAGACCCAGTATCTAAAATGCAGATATATACCATCATTTATGACAATACATACACAGCAGATACCAGGACCAACAAACTATTCAATACTTAACCAAGTTCATCAGAGCACAGGCTGGTTACCACTCCAGAATGTTGACACAAAAACTGAAGGGCCTCTCAAGCTCCAATCATATGCAGATAGGACGAGCCCCTGTGCAGTTACGCATTCAGAACATGAGTGGAAGATTAACCTACCCTCACTCCTCTCCAAACAAACTCTGACAAAGCGGCAAGCAGTCTCTTCATAGGATGTTCATCAGCATCCTGTCTGTTCCAGAAGTAGCCAATTCAGTCAGGACCTGCATCTTCAGGTTTCCACGGCCTCACCACTGCCCAACATCATTCCCCACCCCCACCCGCGTCGCCACCCCCACCTTATTCTTCCTGGACAGACTCGTCCTCTAGATTAAGCCTCTCTTATCACCTTCTCAGGCGTTACCAAGTTCTTGTTTTCTAAATAAAGCTTTCCTAAACCTTACTCACCTGCAGTTCACTGCACTGGGTATCACCCAAATAGCCCATCAGAGCTCTTTATAATTTCTGAAAGAGATAAAAGGAAGCTTTTAAATACATAGTAGAAAACACCTTTGCTGATGTATCAGTTCTGAAGCATTTGTATCCAGTATTCACAGTGTATGGTCTTTTGGTCCACGGTATTTCAGTAAAATGTAGCATAACCAGCCAGGACCAAAAGTCCTGAGATAAGAGACCAGCGATAAAAGTTTGGTTTATTGTTGCTATTACTTAGCTGTGTGACCTTGGGCAAGTCACTTGACTTCTGCAGGCCTAAATTTCCTCATCTGGAAAAGAAAACAGACTAGATAGAAGTAGCAGAGCACATTACAATGGAAAGAGCACAGGCTCTCCAAGACAGAACACCAGCACCACAACTTACCAGTCTTATGACATTTGTTAGCTAGTTCACATTTGGCCTAAATTTTCTCCTCTGCAAAACGGAAATAACAACTATCTTAGGGCTGTTATGAGAATTAAAGGGGAGATAATGAGTTATAAAAAGCCTATAGTAAACATACTGTGCAGTTTATCATAAAATTCTACAGATGGTAATTACCACCATTACCCTCAGCCCTAAGGTTATATGAATTCAATTCCCAAATATTTATTTCTTTAAAAGATCAACAAATCAAAACTGTACCAACCTGACAAGGGAATTAACTGTTTCACTAACAATTCAATTACAGTTATCTTAAACTGATGGTAGTTTAAGATTATCAATATTACTTAACATGGCAGGAAATAAGAGAACAGTCCCTGTGTAACATCTAAACTGGTTCAGTGCCCATGCCTTCCCTGACTTCTCCCTCTGCTTTCACTCGTACTAGAGTACACCAGCAATAGAGATGCCTTCCAAAAGCCAATGACACCAACTGTTTTCTAAGGGTCAGCTCAGGGGAACACAACTGAAGATGGAGGAAGGAGAACAAAGTCTTTTGTCTTTTTTTTTTTTTTTAAATCTTTTTTACTGGACACCTGGGTGGCTCAGCCAGTTAAGTGTCTGCCTTTGGCTCAGGTCATGATCTCAGGGTCCTGGGATCTCTGCTCAGCGGGGAGTCTGCTTCTCCCTCTCCTTCTGCCTGTGCTCCCCCTGCTTGAGCTCTCTCTCTCGCTCTTCCTCCTCTCACTCTCTCTCAAATAAAACCTTTAAAAAAAATAAAAATAAATCTTAACTTTATAAACTTAAGTACTGTTCAATTTTGTTTACTATAGCATGCATCAGTTTTCACATAAAAATAATTATTTAAGGGGTGCCTGGGTGGCTCAGTTGGTTGAGTGTCTGCCTTCGGCTCAGGTCAGGATCTCGGGGTCCTGGGATCGAGCCCTGCATTGGGCTCCCCACTCAGCAGGGAGTCTGCTTCCCTCCTCTCCCTCTCCCTCTGTTATCTCTCTCGCTCTCTCTCAAATAAGTAAATAAAATTTTTAAAAATAAAAAAACAATTGTTTAAAACTATATTAATTATCATATTGCCTAGTGACAGGAAGCTCGCCTGACAGGAATATTTTCACTGCAAGGAGAATTTCCACAGAAGAAAGCAAAAATGCAAATTCAGATGTGCTGAGAACACCTAAAATATGGCACAGAAATAACAAAAATCACAAACATTCACACTTCAGAATGGTTCAGTCAAAAAATATGCCATGCATTCTTTGAAGATCTAATGATGAATCAGGGGGTTTTTGGTTCAAAAGCAAGATGAATATACAAACTCTGGTTTTACCAGACAACTTCCTGCTCTTAGAGAAAATGATCCAGCACGATTTATACAAGTAAACAAGTTGGTATGACTATCTGGCAGTATGTTGAAAAACTTTCAATTTGTTTTAGACAATTGATAGCTTTTAAAAACTATATTACATGTACTTATATATTTAATATATATAAATTAAAAGTCTTCATGTTACATCTACAATATTATTTTTAAAAGAGGGATATTAACTCTATTAAATTTAGGATTACTCAAAACTATTATCTCAGCCACTCCTGAAGTGACAAACCACTATGTTTTATGTTGCTTCTAGCCAATGCTACATAAATCCTGACTACACCCATCAATTTAAACGAACTGTAAGCTGGTGTGGCCACATTCTCCACACATAACATAGTTCTTTCCCAGAAAACATTTCAAAATGTTACTTAGAAATCAAATTATATTTGAACGTACACTTACCTAAGTTTATGAAAATAAATACCCATAACAATTTGCTTATAATTTTTAAGTAGCTCCTCACCCTATCTTGTTTCTCAACAAGTCGATAAACTTGACCCAAAATCCTCTACGCATTTGAAACAACAGGCAAAGGACAGCATTTCTTGTGCTGAGCCAGTATTTGGATCTTAAATATAGTCTGACAATTATAAACTAACTTTTATTTAACATTAATACCAGGCCTACCTCTTAAACAGGGAATAAAAATGCATGTATAAGATCTGGTCTACTTATTTGTAGGTCCCTCTGCAATATTCTTAGCCTTTCATGAATATGCTGTGTATTTTTAAACTACACAAGGCCCTCTGCAAGTAGGAATGATCTCTTCCATTGTTTTGGCATCACTCCCCTCCCCAGGAAAAAACTGGGCAGTCCATAAATGTATACAGACTTTACAATGGGGACTGAATTTTTTTTTTTTAAGATTTTATTTTATTTATTTGACACAGAGAGACACAGCGAGAGAGGGAACATAAGCAGGGGGAGTGGGGGAGGGAGAAGCAGGCTTCCCACTGAGCAGGGAGCCGGATACAGGGCTCGATCCCAGGAACCTGGGATCATGACCTGAGCCGAAGGCAGACGCTCAACAAGTGAGCCACCCAGGCGCCCTGGGACTGAATATTTTTGATATTAGAAAATGAAAAATCTTCCTCACAGTGGCAAAAATCAAAGTTTGCCACCTGGTGGAGAGGTACTTAATGACTCCCCAAAACTACAGACTAACCTAAAAATAGTGTCCTAGCTTCTCAGCCAAAAGGATAGACTAAAAAAGCTATTCTTTATTCAGCTACAAGACAGTGTCTTCAACTGAGCCCCAACCTTTAATACTATGGTATTTCCTATTTTAGGATATTTTGTTTAACAACTTGTTTGATAACCAACCACTAACTTCGTTTTGAAGTGAATACTAATGTTTCACATGGTCTGCATGTGTGAAAATTACAGAAAATGTCTTGACACAATTCAGGCCAAACAACACTAGCCAGAAGAGATTACCAATTTCTAAATATTCAATTTCTTTTAAGTTTTTATTTTATTTTATTATTTTTAGCATTCTCTACACCCAACATGGCGCTCAAACTCACAACCCAGAGATCAAGAATCTCATGCTCTTCCAACTGAGCCAGGCAGATGCCCCTAAATATTTCATTTTTAGACTACAAATGAAGATCTCAATAGGCTAAGAAGCAGATCACTGGTCCCTTCCCACAAAGTAATCTGTAAATTTAAATATATAAAAATAAAAGGTTCTGATTGGAAGGTCTAAGGCATGAATATGCCTCCATCTGTAAGCTGAAAATAAATAAACTTTAAAATCCACATTTGCTCTGCCAAGAATAAAAATAAAAATATATATAATACACACAAGCACTGAGTTTCAAACACAAGCAAATGTGGCATATGCACTTACAAAAGGATCTTGATTTACGTCCACCTTCCTCTCCCAAGTTTTGTTTTGTTTTTGTTTTTTTTGTGTGTTTTTTTTGTAAGGCAAAATGTCAATAGAATGCCTCAATCTGGAAAAAAATAAAGCACAGCTTATTCTTCTTAATCAGATGTTCTGAGAAATAGGTAAAGTTTGTGAAAGGATTTCAAAATCCAAAGGCTACTCATTTGTGTTGGGGAAAACACACACACACACACACAACTGCAGTGCGCCCTAATAACTTTACATTTTCTCAACAAACCGTAATAAAATATTTTTAAAGTTGAGAAAATTGCTTGTGAAAAATGTAAAATTAGCAAACTTCTCTCCTCCTCCCCATTATAGAATATACTAACAGTTCACTAATACTTTATCAATAATGTCCTTTAGAAGTTAAAGCAGCACTTCCAATTCACACACTGTGTGACCAGAAAATAATGACAAACCAGTCTTATCCCTAATAAACTAACCAAAACTCAACACTATCGTTTTTATTTCAAAATAACTACGGGAGAGACAAACACTACTCCATTTTTCAGAAAATAAAAGGAGTGACTGATGCCTAAAATCAATCCTTCCAATGGAAAGGGTGTTCTTGACAAGAGTCCCAGTAACTTGGACACACAAAATCCACATAAACAATCACTAACACTCAATGTAGAGAATGTGATAGACACCAATACACACATGAAAGTAAGACATCCAATTAAAGTTACACAAGGAAATTTACATGTAATTACCCCCCACTCCCGTGAAGATACTAATCAAGGATAGCTGCAAGTAACATTTGGCTCTGGATAAGCTCCACTATGGGTGACTACCAGCTGCAACAACTGAGGTCTGGTACATTTGACACATTTTTCCTTTCTAAAGCAACCCCTTCTACACACCCATTTGACTTATTTAGATATTTGGAAAATAAAGATGGTCCCATCAAATTACTTAGTTTCAGCCTCACCCCTATGCGTTGATTAAAATAAAGAAGGGAAAAAGGTAAATCATTCTTAACTGCAGTCTCACCTTACACATCTCACCAGCACTGTAGTTCTTTAGTGATCAATTACTTCATCCAATTCCTGAGGCAAACAGAAAAGTAAAATGTGTCTGTACAACACCAATAACAGGCATGAACAGTAGCAAATACTTCATCAGCCCCAAGTGAGAGGGCTTCTAAATTTCAAATGGAAAAAGTTACCAAAATGGTACAGTATGCAGTTCTGTAAATGATTATTTTGCTTTCAAGTAAAAATATTTCCTTTCTGTGTGATGGAAGAACAGACTATAAAATGCTCTTAAGATCCAAAACATAAAAAAAGCCATCTCTTTCAGCACTGATTGATGTTACTTTCAAAAAAGAAGAAGAAGAAAAGAAATGAAGGACAGGAAACCTTATTAATATAAGTTCAAGAGAGAGCAAAATTAAGAACAAACTAGCCAGGACAACTCTTCCCCCCCACACACAAGCCCACACCCCCACCCACACCCGGCATCCACTGTCTCTAGAGTTATCCATATTATATTAACGATTTGCCTGAAAAGTCTAAGTTGTGAGCGAGAAGCAATAACAATTTTGAGTTTCAAACAAAACCTGAGGATCCCAATCCAAGAAGAACCCTAAGACCCTGGCTTCCAGCCCTGTCTGAAGGATCCTCAGCGAAGGAGAGGGTGCAGAAAGCTCAAATAATTTGGGGGTAGAAGAACCAAAGTTCCCTAAATAAAACTGCAGTCCTTAGCCCTAGAGAAGGGGAGTCTTAAAAGAATCTCCCAGAAAAAGATAGTCTGTTTTTATTTTTGTTGATGTGCTTGTGGGCCAATGAGAATTTCCGAGGAGGGGGGCGGGGGGGGGCGTGAAGCTCAAGCAACAGCCCCCGGCGGGGGAGGGAGGGGGCGCACCCCTGACCCACTTTTGCCGACGCCCACCCTCGGCCCCCGCCCCACCGCCGCAAGTCCGAGCCCTGAGGGGCCATCAAGCGGGGCGTGGGAGGCCCGCACCCTCCCCGCACCCTCCCCACCCCCAGCCGCGACCCGGAGGAGGGGAGCGTGCAAGGCGGCTCGACACCCCCCCCCCTCCCCGGAGTGCCCGCGGCAGGAGAAACCTCCCGCAGGCTCGCGGCCCGGGTCTGCAAAGCCCCCTCCACCGCCTGGGCCCCGGACGCCGCGGCCCCCAGCGGAGGGGAAGGGGACAGAGGAGGGGAAGAAGCTGTAAACAGCCCCAGCGTCCGGGCCTCGCCTCGAAGAGCCCCGCTTCCCAGGCCCCGCCGCGGGCCGCCTGGGTCCCCAGCCCGTCCGAGGGCCGCCCCTCCCGGGGCCCCGGGGACCGGAGGGGAGTCAGGTCTCCTCCCCAAAGGGCTCCGGCAGCTCGCGGAGCGGTCCCAGCAGCAGAGAAGGGGGAAGTCAGGACTTACCTGTCATTACTTTCTACGCCATCTTGGATCCACTTGTCAACGTCCCCACAAAGCATTATGGGTAAGAAAGAGCCTTTAAAGTGACTCCCCCCCTCGGCCCCCGACTCCCGCCTCCCGCCGCCGGCGCCGCCCCTCCGGCCGCACCTCCCGCCCGGAAAGTTGCCGCGGCTGGCGGGCCGGCTCGGGCGCCTGCAGCCGGGCCCCCTCCCCTCCTCCGGGTGTTTGCATTTAAAATTCACCCCCATTTTAAAAATGTGGCTTTGGGTTTTCCTCTTGGCTCCTGCCCCTGGTTTCCCTTCCCCCCACCCCTCGCCTCCACGCCTGTTCCCTTTGCCCCGCCGCCCTCCTGCCCTGGCAGACACCCCACGTCTGCATTTAATCAGCCCGAGGTTTCCCTGCTGCTGGCAGCAGAGAGCTGCTCATTGATTTATTTATGCGCATTTATGCGTCTGTTATTGCTCTAGATCCTCAGTGCCCGGCGGCGGGCTTCTGCGGCCGGCTCCCTGCCCCGGGGCAGCCGGGGGTCGCCTGCAGGGCCCGGGAGCCCGGCAGCACCGCAGACCCGTCGGCGCTCTGACTCCCGCATCCGCAGGCGGAAAGGTGCCTCTATCCTGGCAAAGCGTTCCGGGGCCGTCGGGCTCCAGGACCTGGGCGGACACTGGCCCCCAGTCAACCGGCGTCAAGGCGCGTTTGGGGGTTGGGGGAGAAGTAACAAGCTAAATGGAACTTTTACCCGTTTGATCTCCCTCCCGCTGTCTCCTCCCCTCGGCGGGTAACGTGATCCGCGACCCTCTAGGTGGGGACCCCTCCCCTAGGAATGTGACTTTGGGCACTGCCGAGTCCGCCCTTTTGCATTCTAGGCAAAATGCGGACCGTGACTTCCCGGGGCAGGTAACTCGGGGGCTCAGGCTGTTGGATCCGACCCGGACGGGGAGGCGCGCCAGGGCTCTGGGAGAATCGGCGAGAGGAGAGGGTACGGGGCTGGCAGGAGGCTGCGCCCACCTGGGTCCACCTGCCGGATCCCAGCAGGGAGGCGAGCCCTAGAGGCTGGACAAGGGGAGGATTACCCGCGCCACTCCCGCCTGGGAGTTGTGGGGGGACGGTCGGAGTCACCTGTCTGCGACGGGGTGCGCTGTAAGTAGGGGGCGCAGAGACGCGGGGCGAACAACTCCGCCGCCCAAGCACGCCGCCGGGGCCTCTGCTCACGCCCGCTGGCTCTTTGCAAGGCGCAGACCTCTCCCCGAAACCCGCCGCGGGCTTTTCGGTTGCGCGGGGCGAGCACAGCACTCGCCCGCCCCCTCGCGCAGTGGTCCCATGCCCCCTAGAGCCGCTTAATCAGTCCCCCAGCTCTCTCCCTTCTCAGGGGCTCTGGTACTCTGCTTTGCAGACTTTGGGAGCCTGCTCTGGCTGCCCTTTTTTTTTTTTTTTCCAAGCAAGCTTTTACAAAGAGGTGTCCAAGAGAAAATCCTCTAGGACATCAATGCTTGCGAAACTGTGTTCGGTACAAAATGTTGTTGAAGGGTTCTGAAATTAGAAGAATGCCCGGGCATTAAACCTCCCTCTTCAGTGCACTCTGTGCCTAGGGCCTGGGTCTATCCTTAGGTTTTGCTCCCCTCCAGACCCTATGACAACTTCTCTCTCTCTCTGCACTACCTTTCCCTCCAGAAACCTGCAGGGTTGCTGACACGAGCCCTGCCCCCAGGGAACAGAAAAAAAAAAAAAAAAAAAAAAAAACCCCACCAGGCAATTGTCCCGGCCAGATGAGTGGAGTGAGGTGTAGACTCATTAAGGGATTGGCCCGGGGTCAGCCATGAGGGAGGGAACAAGGTAATGAGTCACTCCCAGCCGGCACAGAAGGTGTGCTGGAGAAGGACCTCACTTGAGTCACCCACTTCCCTGAGCTTGGGAAACTGAGGCCTGGAGCCAGGTTCTTAGCTGTTCCCACACATGCAACCACGCAGGACCTGTGGACTAGAGGGAGGGCACTCAGAGGACCTTCTGTTGCTGCCCTCTGAAAAATAGGCTGCCCCTCCCACCTAAAGAAGGATCTAAAGTCTCCTTTTCACCAGGTACCCTAGTTACTCCTTTTCCAGTTCCCCTTGTGCACTTGCTTAGACACTCCTATGTACTTATTTAATGGTTCCTTTGTGTTTACATGGCACTTTAGGTGTGTGGTGCGAGTTGCCTGTAATTAAACACTGAATGGGGGGGGGCAGGCTGGAGCAGCCAAGAACTATGCCTCCCAAAGGCTTCCTTAGTAGGTACCTTTTGTTGCCTTGCATCGGCAACCCAGAGAAGCTCACACTTTACTGTGACTGCCGGCCCATTGATCTACTCCAGTGTGTATCCTGGTACATCCTTGTCCAAGACACCACCTGTTGCCTCTGCTAGATGGCCTCCTCACTCTTCTCCCTGCTTCCACTCTGCCCCCTGCAGTCCATTCTCCATCTGACCAACCCTGTGGCATTCCTGAAATGTTAATGCCTGAGTCCTCTGCTTAACCCCATCCAAGATGGCCTGTTCACAATTGGAAGAAAATCCAAATTCCTCACTATGGTCTGCACACTCTTGTGTGAGGGGGTACAGCCTCCCTCCCGCCCTGGCCATGATCCGGCACACTGGCCTTGTCTTCCCCTGCAACACCCCAAACTTCCTTCCGGTGAGAACCTGGTCACCCCACATCTTATGAGCATCATCTTTTCAGCTGTCTGCTCAAAAGTCACCTCCTCTAAGAGGACTTTCCTGACCCCCTTAACCAAAAGAGGTCACTCACTATTTGCTTGCCCTGCATTAGAAATGATCATGTTGGGGGCACCTGGGTGGCTCAGTTGTTAAGCGTCTGCCTTCGGCTCAGGTCATGGTCCCAGGGTCCTGGGATCGAGCCCCGCATTGGGCTCCCTGTTCCGCGGGAAGCCTGCTTCTCCCTCTCCCACTCCCCCTGCTTGTGTTCCCTCTCTCGCTGTGTCGCTCTCTGTCAAATAAATAAATAAAATCTTAAAAAAAAAAAAAAAAAGAAATTATCATGTTTGTCTATTATGGGCCCCAACCCCATTAGAGTATAAGCTCCACGAGGACACAGGCCTCATCTGGCTTGTCCCCTCAGTGCCTAGACTAGGGCCTGGCACATATATAGACACTCAGCGAAATATTTGTTGAATGAATGACCACGCATTTTTTTAAAGATTTTTTTCTTTCTTTTTTTTTTTTTAAGGTAATCTCTGCCCCCAACGTGGGGCTTGAACTCATGACCCCAAGATCAAGAGTGACACGCTCTACCAACTGAGCCAGCCAGGTGCCCCTGAATGAGCAGACATTTATCAGAGCAGGGTGGTGGTGGTGAAAGTGCCGAAGCATAGAACGAGGGGCTGAGGGCCCTGCCTTCCATCTCTTCAGGCTACTCTGACCATGCACAGCTCCAGATGGGCAAATAGTAATGGAATGGGGAGGAAACAGGCTCTTTGGCCGACATTAATGGTACTCCATTGTGATTCTGACCTGATAAACACTGCCCCACATAAGACCCCAACCACTCCCCCACCCCCTCCTCCCCATCCCTCTTACTGGCCAACCCTTCTTTTCAACCCCAAGACTGTCCTTAGATTTCTCCTCTTCACCTACACCCCCCCGACCCACCATCTCTCAGTCTTAAGACTTTAAATACCATCTTTACCCTGAAGTAGGACTTGAAACCTAGAGCTGGAGTCCAGAGCTTTCTCCGGAGCTTCAGACTCTCTACCTCCCCACTTGGATCTCTCAGAGACATCTCGCACCACAAACATGCTCCACCTCCGTCTTCCCTAACTCCATTCTTGGCAACTCCATCCTTGAAATTGCTCACTCCACAGTCCCTCCTATCTTTCTCTCAGACTCCACCTTCAACCCATGTACAAATCCTGCTTTGCCTACAAAATGTATCCTGAATCCTACCGTTTCTCATCACCACCATCACTGCCACTCTGGTCCACACCACTGTCATCTTCTCCCTACTTCCACCTCCCAGTGCATTCTCAGGGTAGCTGCCACACCTGGTCTGGATAAAATGCAAATCAAATCTTTTCTGTCCTGTGCACACGACCTTCTGATTGCCACTCCTCTCATTCAGAAGAAAAGCCAGAGCCCCGCACAATCGGCCTCGTCTCCTTTCTTTGACGTAATCCCCCTACCTCTCTCACCCTTGCTCTGCCTTAGCCTTGACGGCCTCCTTTTTGAGTGTTTCCTCCTTCAGTAATATATCTACATGGCTTATTCCCTCACCTCCTTCAAGGCTTTGCTCACCCCAGGGTGTCTGCTTCTCATGGTCCTACTTCAAATTTCAATATTCCTCAAACACATACTCTGTATTTCTTTCCCTGCTTTTCTTCCATGGCATTTATAACCTTCTGACATGATAGGTAATTTGCTTAGTTAATCAGTTTCTTGTCTATCTGTCTCCATGTGAGGAGTCAGCTTGCTGATCACCAAAGATGTCTGTTTGCTGCTGAGAACCACATTTCCCATCCATGCCCTTGAAGCTGGCTGCAGCCTTGTGACTACTTCTTGCAGATGGACTCAGAGCAAAAATATGACTATGGAAATCTGCCTGATCAGAAATACATGCAGGGGCGCCTGGGTGGCTCAGTCGGTTGAGCGGCTGCTTTCGGCTCAGGTCATGATCCTAGGGTCCTGGGATCGAGCCCCGCATCGGGCTCCCTGCTCAGTGGGAAGCCTGCTTCTCCCTCTCCCTCTGCCTCCCCACTGGCTTGTGTTCGTGCTCTCTCTCTCAAATAAATAAAATCTTAAAAAAAAAAAAAAATACATGCATCATGGGGCACCTGGGTGGTTCATTCGGTTAAGTATCTGACACTTGGTTTCAGGTCATGATCTCAGGATCCTGGGATTGAGCACCCCATCGGGCTCCCTGCTCAGTGGGAAGCCTGCTTCTCCCTCTCCCTCTGCCTGCCGCTCTGCCTACTTGTGTGTGTGCTCTCTTTCTCTGTCAAATAAATAAATAAAATATTTTTTAAAATAAAATAAAAAAGGGCACCTGGGTGGCTCAGTCGGTTGAGCGTCTGCCTTTGGCTCAGGTCATGATCCCAGGGTCCTGGGATAGAGCCCCTCATAGCATCGGGCTCCCTGCTCAGTGGGGAGTCTACTCCCTCTCCCTCTGCCCCTCCCCCACTTATGTTCGCACGCACGCGCCCTCTCTCTCTCTCAGATAAATAAAATATTTTTAAAATATAAATAAAATAAAAATATTCTTACTCCCTCTCCCTCTGCCCCTACCCCTCTCTTGCTCACTCACACTCTCACACTCTCTCTAAAAAAACAAAAATACTTGCATCCGACACTAAGCTGAATAGACGATAGACCTTTATTACATTAATCCACTGACAACTTGTTTATTTGCTGTAGCATCTAGCATCTTAATGACTACACCGGGGTTACTGTAGCCCACTAACATGCAAGTTCAGTGAAGGCAAGGATTTACAGCATATGTTTTGTTCATTTATATGTTTATCCTTAGTGCCCACAATAAGACTTAGCATACAGTAAGTACTTAATGACTACTTGTTGAGTGAATGAATTCCCTTTTCCACAATCACTCATGAAAATTAGTGAATGGTTGACAAAGAAAGGACAATAAGAAAGACATTTTAGCTTGTTTTTGCTAAAGAAGCAGAAACTGTGGGTTCCGAGAGAATCACTGGACACAAGGCTTTGATAAAACCACAAAGAGTTCCCTTTCATTTTGTTCCCTGTTTTCACCTTTTTCTTCTCCTTTTCTTCCTCCTACTTTTCCACCTCCTCCCTCTCTATTCCACCCAAGTCCTGCTTCATTCTCCCCCTCTCCCTTCTCTTCCATGAATTTTCTTCTTTTTCTTCCCACAATCTAGCAAGAATTTCCTGCCTATTCTGAAACCTTAAAAGTCCTAGAAGAGAGCACAGGCAGTAATGTCTCTGACATCAGCCATTACAATATTTTTCTAGATCTGTCTCCTGATGCAAGGGAAATAAAAGCAAAAATAAACAACTGGGACTATATCAAAATACAAAGCTTTTTTTTTTTAAAGATTTTATTTATTTATTTGAGAGAGAGAGAATGAGAGCTAGAGAGCACGAGAGGGAAGAGGGTCAGAGGGAGAAGCAGACTCCCTGCTGAGCAGGGAGCCTGATGCGGGACTCGATCCCGGGACTCCAGGATCATGACCTGAGCCGAAGGCAGTCGCTTAACCAACTGAGCCACCCAGGCGCCCTCAAAATACAAAGCTTCTGCACAGCAATGGAAACAATCAACAAAACTAAAAGACAACCTACTAATCAGGAGAAAATATTTGTAAATGATATATCCAGTAAAAGGATAGTATTTAAAACTTATAAAGAACTGATAAAACTCAATACCAAAAGAACACAAATTATCCAACTTAAAAATGCGCAGAAGGGACGCCTGGGTGGCTCAGCCGGTTAAGCAGCTGCCTTTGGCCCAGGTCATGATCCTGGGGCCCTGGGATCGAGTCCCGCATCGGGCTCCTTGCTCAGCGGGGAACCTGCTTCTCCCTCTCTCTCCCTCTACTTGTGCTCTCTCTGTCAAATAAATAAAATCTTAAAAAAAAAAAAGAATTAAAAATGCACAGAAGGTGGGGTGCCTCGGCTTGGTCGGTTAAGCATCTGACTCTCAATTTTGGCTCAGGTCATGGTCTCAGGATTGTGGGATCAAGCCCCACATTGGGCTCCAAGCTTTGCAGGGAGTCTGCTTGAGGTTCTTTCCCTCTCCCTCTGCCCCCCCCACTCTCTCTCTCTCTCTCTCTCTCTCTCTCTCTCTCTCTCAAATAAATCTTAAAAAACAAATGACAGAAGATAAGAACAGACGTTTCTCCAAAGAAGACATACAGGTGGCCAAGCGACACATGAAAAGATGCTCAACATCACTCATCATCAGGAAAATGCAAATCAAAACCACAATAAGATATTACCTCACACCTGTGAATGACTAAAAATAAAAAAACATGAAACAACAAGTGTTGGGGAGGATGTGGAGAAAAAGGAACTCTTGTGCACTCTTGATGAGAATGCAAACTGATGCAGCCACTGTAGAAAACACTATAGAGGTTCCTCAAAAAATTGCACTACTGGGTATTTACCCAAAAATTACAAAAACACTAATTCAAAGGGATACGTTTATTGGAGCATTATTTACAATAGCCAAATTATGAAGCGCCCAACTGTCCATTGATAGATAAATGCATAAAGAAGAGATGGTATATATATATGCAGTGGAATATTATTAGCCATTAAAAAAAGGAAATCTTGGGTGCCTGGGTGGCTCAGTTGGTTAAGCTACTGCCTTCGGCTCAGATCATGATCCTGGAGTCCCTGGATCAAGTCCTGCATCGGGCTCCCTGTTCGGCAGGGAGTCGGCTTCTCCCTCCGACCCTCCCCCCTCTCATGTGCTCTCTCTCTCTCATAGATAAATAAAAATCTTTAAAAAAAAAAAGGAAATCTTGCCATTTGCAACAACATAGAGCTAGAGACTATAGTGCTAAGTGAAAAGTCAAAGACAAATACCATGTGCTTCCAGTCATATGTGGAATTTAAGAAACAAAACAAAGTAGGGGGCGCCTGGGTGGCTCAGATGGTTAAGCGTCTGCCTTCGGCTCAGGTCATGATCCCAGGGCCCTGGGATCGAGTCCCACATCGGGCTCCCTGCTCCTTGGGAGCCTGTTTCTCCCTCTGCTTCTCTCTCTCTCTCTCTCCTCCTCTGTCTCTCATGAATAAATAAATAAAATCTTTAAAAAAAAAAAAAAGTAGGGGCGCCTGGGTGGCTCAGTCGTTAAGCGTCTGCCTTCGGCTCAGGTCATGATCCCAGGGTCTTGGGATCGAGCCCCACATCGGGCTCCCTGCTCAGCGGGAAGCCTGCTTCTCCCTCTCCCACTCCTCCTGCTTGTGTTCCCTCTCTCACTGTGTCTCTCTCTGTCAAATAAATAAATAAAATCTTAAAAAAAAAAAAAAAAGTAGGGACGCCTGGATGGCTTAGTCGTTAAGCGTCTGCCTTAGGCTCAGGTCCTGATCCCAGGATCCTGGGATCGAGCCCCGCATCGGGCTCCCTGCTCAGCAGGAAGCCCACTTCTCGCTCTGCCGCTCCCCCTGTTTGTGTTCCCTCTCTCACTGTCTCTCTCTGTCAAATTAATAAATAAAATCTTTAAAAAAGAAACAAACAAAACAAAGTAAAAATAGAGAGACAAACCAAGAAGAGACTCTTTTTTTTTCCATGTAAACCTTTTGTTTTAATAAATAAGACCGATTCATGGCTTAGATTCTAAATCACATTTACAGATGAGGAACGCTTCTAGGCCCAAACAGGTGAACAGTGAAGCTACTAGTGCTGGCAGGAATGCATGCACCCCATGCATCTGAAGCTTATTAAAGAGCAGAGACTGAATGTCAGAGAACAATACACACGTCACCCTCTAGACTCGAGAACTGACAGCAGAAGACGAGAGGAAGAGCAGAGACTCGGGGAACCTCCGCTAACCACCATCTGATACCCTCACCTTCATGCTACAGAAGCAAATGGAAGTTGTGCTACTTTCAGTAAGCTAAGAAGGAGGTTTCCTGATCATAGTAAGTGAAACTTTCTCTCCTGTTAACAATTAGGCCAAGGGCATTAGCTACAGAGAGGATCCACTGATGAATACAGAATAGTAGAACAGCAAAGAGGAAGCCACACAGATATCTTGTTTCTTCAAATATCAGAAACGTCCGCATGACAGAAGGAGAGCAGTGAATGAACTCCACCTCGCCCAAAGGTTTAGTCAAAAAACTTCCTGTTGGCATTTGCACCAAAGAAGGCTCCCCGTACTTCTGGCATCATCTTCTGGGCTATGAGATCCAGCCGGCTTTCTAGGGTATTGGAAACTTTTATTTTACGATCCCCATTATAGATCTCAACTCCACCAGCTATTTCCTCAGGCAGGTAGGCCTCCTGATCAATTTGGACATCAACATCTTTTTTGGTGGCAATTTTGTACATAGGAATCGCTTTTTGCACTGCAGCCTTTACCAGAGGGAAATCCTGCTTCCCGCGACGAACAATCATTCGAGGCTCTAACAATTGGTACAAACCCTGAAGGACCAGTCCATCCAGCAGCACCTAGTACCTGGTTGTATCTTTTACCACTTTGCTGAGTCTCTGTTTTGCTTCATTTAGTAGGTCTGTAATAAGGTCGTCTCTTGCTCTGAGGACTTTGAGCCTTGCTTGATTCATCAAATTAGACATCTGAATTTTCTTCTGCTGCTCAATCTGCTTTTCTTTCATCTCGTAGTATTCCATAATCTTCAGTCTTTGGGTTTGCACAAGACGACCTTTCTCAATGTTGAACTCTTCCTCTGCCTTCACATCTATTTCCTCTGCTTTCTCATTGGCTTCTTGTTCAATAAAAGCCATCATATGCTTAATCTGCTTTTGCGAAAGCTCTGCTAGACGGGAGGCCCACTGGCTCTAGCTTAGGCTGGAAGGGGGCTGTGGAAGGAAGGGGAAAAGAAAATCCAAGGGAACAGACTCTTAACTACAGAGAACACACTGATGGTTACCAGAGGGGAGGTGGGGGGAGAATGTGGGAAATAGGAGATGGGGATTGAGAGTACATTTATTGTGAAGAGCACTGATGGATGTATAGGGTTGTTGAATCACTATATTGTACACCTGAAACTAACACAACATTGTCTGTTAACTATACTGAAATTAAAATTAAAAAAACTTCATTAAAAAAAAGAACTCACTGCCTTTTGATTTGAACAGTGAGCGCTCAGCTAGGATGTCTGTCACTTAAAATAAAGATGTGGCAGGCACACCTGGGTGGCTCAGTCTGTTAAGCATCCAACTCTAGATTTCAGCTCAGGTCCTGATCTCAGGGTTGGGAGATCAAGACCCAAGCTGGGCAGCGTGAGCACCACAGAGTCTGCTTAAAACTCTCCCTCTCCCTCTGCCCCTCCCCCATCTCTCTAAAATAAAATAAATCTTTTTTTTTTAAGATTTTATTTATTTATTTGACAGAGAGAGACAGTGAGAGAGGGAACACAAGCAGGGGGAGTGGGAGAGGGAGAAGCAGGCTTCCTGCGGAGCAGAGAGCCCAATGCAGGGCTCGATCCCAGGACCCTGGGACCGTGACCTGAGCCGAAGGCAGACGCTTAGTGACCGAGCCACCCAGGTGCCCCTAAAATAAAATGAATCTTTATAAATTATAGAGAGAGAGGAGTGAGAGGTAAGATGGAGTAAAAAAATAAATAGTAAATCCCAGGTGCCTGGGGGGCTCATTCGATTGAGCAGCTGACTTGATTTCAGCTCAAGTCATGATCTCAGGGTCCTGGGTTTGAGCTCTGTGTCAGGCTCTACATTCAGCAGAGTCTGCTTGAGGATTCTCTCTCCCTCTCCTCACCCCCAACCTCCACTCATGCTCTCTCTCTCTCTAAAATAAATATATACAACTTTTAAAAAAAGGGTAGCAAGTTCTTGGAATCTTACTCTCTGCTTCTGCCCTACCATTGAGGACAACCCAAACAGATGGACAATATATTCTTCAAAACATGTGCTGGAACACATCTGGAAGGTTAACAAAAGTGAAAAACTACCAGGGTAGACAGAAAAGGGAGGTAATTCTGAAATTTGGGGTCCTTGTACCCTACAGCCCTTTCCTTTTGACAACTCTTTGAGTCAAGAGTATCACCTCAAACCCATTAGGATAGCTATTATCAAAAAATATATATATATAGGAGCACCCAGGTGGCTCAGTCGGTTAAGTGTCTGCCTCAGCTCAGGTCATGATCCCAGAGTCCTGGGATGAAGCCTCAAGTCAGCCTCCTTGCATGGCAGGGAGCCTGCTTCTCTCTCCCTCTCTACCTGCCGTTCCCCTGCTTGTGCTCTCTCTCTCCCTCTCTCTCTCTCTGTCAAATAAATAAATAAAATCTTAATATATATATATATATACATATACATGTATATATATATATATATATATCTCAGGTATAGAAGGGTTGCATGGCTTCCTCACTCAGTGAAGCATATGACTTTTTTTTTTTAAGGTTTTATTTATTTATTTAGAGAGAGTAGGGGGAGGGGCAGAAGGTGAGGGAGAGAAACCATCTCAAACTCTTCGCTGAACATAGAGCCCCACGTGGGGCCCAATCTCACAACTCCAAGATCACTACCAGAGCTGAAACCAAAAGACAGACACTCAACCGATAAGCCACCCACGTGCCCCGAGTATGTGACTCTTCATCTCCGGGTTGTGAGTTCAAGCCCCACATCGGGCACAGAGATTACTTTAAAAAAAAAAAAATCACAGGTGTAGGAGAAAATGTGGAGAAATGAAACACCATGTACTTTGCTTTGCTAATGGGAATGTAAAATGGTGCAGCCACTATGGAAAACACTATGGCAGTTCCTCAAAAGATTAAACAGTTACCATATGACCCAGCAATTCCACTACCAGGTATATACCCAAAGCAAAAAGCACCAACTCAAACAGGTTTTTTGCTGTTGTTGCTGTTTGTAAGTAGGCTCCACACCCAGCGTGGAGCCCAATGTGGGGCTTGAGCTCACAACCCTGAGATCAAGACCAGGACGCTTAAATGAGGGTGCCCCTCAAACAGGTATTTGTACACCCAGGTTCATACCAGCATTATTCTCAAGAGCAAAAACAGAGAAGCAACCTAAGTGTCCATCAACATATGAGTGGATAAAAAAATGTGACATATGCATACAATGGAATACTATCCAACCTTGAAAAGGAAGGAAGTCCAGACACAGGCTACAACATGGCTGGACCTTATGGACATTATGCTAAGTGAGATAAGGCAGCACCACAATAACAAATTACCCAGGCGCCCTAAGATGGCAAATTGTATGCTAGGTGTATTTTACCACAAATTTTTAAATAAAAACAAATTTAAAAAAAAATAAATTTAAGGGGCACCTGAGTGGCTCCATTGGTTAAGTGTCTGCCTTCGGCTCAGGTCATGATCCCAGGGTCCTAGGATGGAGCCCTACATCAGGCTCCCTGCTCAGTGGGGAGTCTGCTTCCCTCTGCCTCTGCCTCTCCCCCCAGCTTGTTCTCTCTCTCTCTTTCTCTCTCAAATAAATAAAATCTTTTAAAATAAATAAATAAATAAGTAAAATAAACACAAATTTAAGAAGGCAAACCATGCAAAAACTAACCAAAAGAAAGTAGGCTTTATGGCAAAAAGCATTACTAGAAATCTTTATGAGGGACAACTCATAATGATAATATGCTTAATTCACCAAGAAGATATAACAATTGTAAATTTCTGTGAGCCTAATACCCATATCATCAACATATATAAAGCAAAAGCATGGACAGAATTGCAAGGAAATAGAGGCAATACTACAATTCTAGCAGAAGATCTCTGTATAAGCAACTGTTAGAACATACGGATGGAGGCGCCTGGGTGGCTCAGTCGTTAAGCGTCTGCCTTCGGCTCAGGTCAGGATCCCAGGGTCCTGGGATCAAGCCCCGCATCGGGCTCCCTGCTCGGGAGGAAGCCTGCTTCTCCCTCTCCCACTCCCCCTGCTTGTGTTCCGTCTCTCTCTGTCAAATAAATAAAATCTTTAAAGAAAAAAAAAAAAGAACATACAGATGAAAAGTGTAAGAAATAGATTTGGACAACTGGATAAGCCAACTTTACCTAATAGATATATATAGAATACTGCACTCATAACTGCAGATCACAAATTCTTTCTAAGTGAACATGAAATGTTTATGAAAATGCCAGGCAATATAGCAAGTCTCAACAAATGCTCTAAATTATACAGAGTACATGCTCAGACCATGATGCAATTAAGCTAGAAAATGAGAAGAAAAAAGGTAAGTAAAAAAAAAAAACCTACATATTTGAAAACTATATGTTCCTGAATAACTCGTAGATTTTCAAAAAATCACAATGGGAATTGGAAAATATCTTTTTTTTTAAAGATTTTGTTTATCTGCTAGAGAGAGAGAGAATGACAGTACAAGTAGGGGGAGTGGCAGGCAGAGGGAGAGGCAGGCTTCCCCGGGAGCAGGGAGCCCGATGTGGGGCTCAATCCCAGGACCCTGGGATCATGACCTGAGCCCAAGGCAGACGCTTAACTGACTGAGCCACCAGGCGTCCTGGGAATTAGAAAATATCTTAAACTAAAACATTTTTGAAATACTATATCCCCAAATTAAGACGTGGTGAAAGCCACACTATCATGGAAAGTTATATTTTTTTAATGCATGTAATAGAAAATAAAACAAGAATAAGCAGTATTCTTCACGAGAAATTAGAAAAAGAACAGCTAATTAAGCACAATGAAAGTGCAAATAAATGGAAACATAGTCAAAAGTTAATTCTTTGGAAAGACTAATAAAATTAATAAACCCCTGGTGAGATTAATTTTAAAAAGCACAAATAATGTCAAGAAATTTAAAAGGGAACATTTCTACAGATTTTTCAATCATTAAAAAGATAATGAGACAATACTATGAGCAGC
Organism: Callorhinus ursinus; assembly: GCF_003265705.2. Classification (NCBI taxonomy): domain Eukaryota; kingdom Metazoa; phylum Chordata; class Mammalia; order Carnivora; family Otariidae; genus Callorhinus; species Callorhinus ursinus. The sequence continues at coordinate 7,069,247 of NW_027397112.1, forward strand.
TTTATGCCAATAAGTCTAAAAATTTGATTAAAATAGACAAATTACTTAAAAATACAGTTTCCCAAACTGGCACAATAAGAAACATAAAAGCTGAATAGTCCTATATCTGCTGTTTAAAATTAAGCCTATAATTTAAAATCTTCAGGGGCGCCTGGCTGGCTCAGTCAGTTGGTAGAGGATGTGACACTTGATCTTGGGGTTGTGAGTTTGAGCCTCATATTGGGTGTGGACATGACTTTCAAATTAAAAAAAAAAAAAAGGAACGGCACCGATCTTAGACCAACTCCTTCAGAGAATAGGAAAAGGAAATAATCCTTAACTCATTCTGAGGCCAACATAACCTTGATACCAAAAACTAAAATACCAAAAAAAAAAGGAAAATAGACTAATCTCACTCATAAACTTTGATGCAAAACTGAACAATCAGCAAAGCAAATCCAGCAATATATAAAGATTATACCTCATAGCCAACATGGGCTTATTGTAGGAATGTTAGGTTGGCTTATCATGTCAAAAATTATTCAGTGTAATACACCATATTACTGGACTAAAAGGAAAGAATCCTATGATCACCTTAATAGATGTAAGGAAGTGTTGAAAACATTCAACACCATTTATGATTTTTAAAAATATATGTACTAGCAAAGTAGGAATAGAAAAGAGTTTTCTCAACTTGATCTAAGGTCGTACAAAACGTCCAACAAAGTGTAGGTGTACAAAAACCTACAAGCATTATACCAAGTAGTGAAATATTGAAAGTTTTCCCATTGAATTGGCAACAAGGATGCCTGCTTTGACCACTTCTATTCCTTTTTTTTTAAAGGTTTTTTTTTTAGATTTTATTTATTTATTTATTTATTTTAGATTTTTATTTATTTATTTGAGAGGGAAAGAATGAGAGCTAGAGCGCACGAGAGGGAAGAGGGTCAGAGGGAGAAGCAGACTCTCCGCTGAGCAGGGAGCCCGACGCGGGACTCGATCCCAGGACTCCAGGATCATGACCTGAGCTGAAGGCAGTCGCTTAACCAACTGAGCCACCCAGGCGCCCACTTCTATTCCTTTTTTAAGTGAGCTCCACACCCAGCGTGGGGCTTGAACTCACAACTCCAAGATCTAGAGTCACACGCTCCACCGACTGAACAAGCCAGGCGCCCCTGCTTTGACTGCTCCTGTCCAGCATCATAATGAAGGACAAAGCCAGTGTTGTAAGTAGCATAAGAAAAAAGTAAAAGGTGTTAAGTTTGAAAAGGAAGAACTGGGCCCCTGGGTGGCTCAGTTGGTTGGGCGGCTACCTTCGGCTCAGGTCATGATCCTGGAGTCCCTGGATCGAGTCCCACATCAGGCTCCCTGCTCAGCAGGGAGTCTGCTTCTCCCTCTGACCCTCCCCCCATCTCATGTGCTCTCTCTCTCTCTCTCTCTCTCATTCTCTCTCTCTCAAAATAAATAAATAAAAATCTTTAAGAAAAGGAAGAACTATCCTTTTTCACAAGATGACCTGATTATGAATGTAGGAAAACCCACAAATACATAATTAGAATTAATAAATGAGTTTAGGAAGGTTGCTAATATCAATATTAAAATGTATTTCTAGGGACGCCTGGGTGTCTGCCTTCGGCTCGGGTCATGGTCTCAGGGTCCTGGGATCGAGTCCCATGTCCAGCTCCCTGCTCAGCAGGGAGCCTGCTTCTCCCTCCCCCTCTGCCCCTACCGCCCCCACGCTTCCTCTTGCACATGTTCTCTCTCTCTCAAATAGATTAATAAAATCTTTTAAAATAAAATAAAATGATACCACAGTGTCAAATTATACTGAGTACATAGGAATAGATCTAATTAAATATATGCCAGACCTTTACGTAAAACTAACCATCATTGAAAGAAGTAAAAGAAAGCCTAAATTGGAGTACACAATGTGTGGCAGACATGGGAATGTCACCGAGACGCCCTCAGGAAGGAACTTTCTGCTCAGCCATGCAGATGTGGTCCACACACAGCCTCCAGCTTCCAGCTCCTTCAGGATCTGTGTCAGGGGCACAGCTGCCTCGCCTGAGGGCACACGGGTCCCAGAGCAGCACACATCCAGCGACTGAATGAGACAGGAACATAAAATCGCCATTACGACCTCATGCAGGACACTCAAAAGCCCTTGAGACTGAAGGCAACTCTCGGCCACATTAGTGACTGAAGCTTTGTTGGACTGGCCTCATTCTTTTGACTCCTTCCTCTGCCTGATCTTGCTGCCTTCCCTTCTTTCCACAAGTATCGATCCCTATAAACACCTTGCACCCCACAGTGTGTCTCTGCCTCTGCGTCCAAAGAATCTGACCCATGACAGCTGATACCTGTAGTTTTCAAGAGCAGGCAACAAGATGGATTTGGAACAGGCTGGGGAGGAGGTCCCCGTCACTTGTATGAAGTTAGTGGGTCTCAACACAGCCCTTGGCACAAGGTGCTGGTTCAGTTTCTCACAGCCTTAATATAGGTACATGAGAAGAAGTGTGTCCAGGTCGAAGTGAAAGCGCTAGCAGATGTGAATCAGGCACTTGAGACTTTTGGAGGAGATAGTTGCTATAGAGAAAATAGATTTGGATGCTGATTGCTAACCATCGTGAATGTTCTACAAGAAGATGATGAACAGCGGAAGGTAGTAGGCAATGGAAAGCCAGGTGTGAAAACCAGCCCCCTCAGTTGCATAGAACGAAACTCTCATCTGCGGTTGCAAGGCAGAGAAAGCTAAGGACCAAGCCAAAGAACATGAAACGCCCAACAAAGGGGCAAAGTCTGTTATGTCAGGACTCTAGAGGGGATAAACACATACGGACACTGGCTCTGAAGATTTTCACTCTCTAGACTCCCGTGAACCTACTGATCCTGCCGAAGGGGCCCATCATCCCCAAACCTCCCAGTAAGAGCTAGCACTTCTACTTGCTGGAACAGCACGCAGAAGCCTTGCTCTGTGAACAGAATAGGCCCCTCTGAGAATCACCCCTCCTCAGCCACTTTGCCTATAACTAGCTTAACACAGCAAATGCCAGCCAGGGACATGTGAAGGGACCATACCCCACAAAAGGGTGGCCAGACCTCACCAGTAGGCCCTGGCAGCAGCCAGGGACTTCATTCTAAGAGTGGTTGGTCAAAGGGGCCAGAATATGAAATTGGGTAAAGAGGAGTCTGTTGACTCGAGAGTGCTCTGCTGAAATATAGGCTGTATTGTTCTGTTAAGGATCCAGAATTGCGGGGCACCTGGGTGGCTCAGTCGTTAAGCATCTGCCTTCGGCTCAGGTCACAATCCCAGGGTCCTGGGATCGAGCCCCACATCGGGCTCCCTGCTCCGCAGGACGCCTGCTTCTCCCTCTCCCACTCCCCCTGCTTGTGTTCCCTCTCTCGCTGTGTCCCTCTCTGTCAAATAAATAAATAAAATCTTTAGAAAAAAAAAAAGGATTTTTTTTGCCATGATAAAAGGTGAAGTGAATTGAAAGGTTTAGGGTACTAAGAACACTAAGTAGCAAGACTCACCAGAAAGGCTCACAAGACACACTATTTACCAGGCCATAAGGAATGTGCTGGTCAGAAGGGCACCAGCTCCACCAAGAAGTTCAATAGGGCAGGTTGTTAGAGAACCAAGAGACCGCTTTTTTTTTTCATTTTATTTCATTTTAATTAAGTCTCATGTCAGTAGCCACAAGTGGCTACCATACTGGTAGATTCAGAATTCAGAACCAGACGATAACCCCAAAAACTCTCTTTACAACCCAAGGGCAAGAAGGACTTCTTAAACAAGACACACACAAAAAAAACCCACTAACCAAAAGGAAAACACTAAATTTAACTACATTAAAATGAAGAATTTGGGACACCTGGGTGGCTCAGTTAGTTAATTAAGCAGCTGCCTTCGGCCTCGGTCATGATCCCGGGGCCCTGGGATCGAGTCCCGCGTCGGGCTCCTTGCTCGGCAGGGAGCCTGCTTCTCCCTTTCTCTCCCTCTGCTTGTGCTCTCTCTGTCAAATAAATAAAATCTTAAAAAATAAAAAATAAAATGAAGAATTTATGTACATTTATTTTTTTTAAAGATTTTATTTATTTATTTGAGAGAGAGAATGAGATAGAGAGAGAGAGAGCATGAGAGGGGGGAGGGTCCGAGGGAGAAGCAGACTCACCGCTGAGCAGGGAGCCCGATGCGGGACTTGATCCCGGGACTCCAGGATCATGACCCGAGCCGAAGGCAGTCGCCCAACCAACTGAGCCACCCAGGCGCCCGAATTTATGTACATTTAAAGATATCATTAAAAAAGCACAAAGGCGAGTCACAAGTGGGAAGAGATATTTGCAACACATATAAGGGCGCATATCCAGAATATATAAACAACCATAGATCAATAAAAAACACACAAACAACCCAAAAGAAAAGTAAATAAAAGAATTCAACAGGCAGTTCACCAGAAAGAATATCCAAGTGACCAATAAACATGTTTAAAAGTGTTCAGCCTCTGGGCTCCTGGCTGGCTCAGTTGGAAGAGCAGGAGACTCTTGATATTGGGGTCATGTGTTCAAGGCCCACATTGGGTGTAGAAATTACCAAAAATAAATAAATAAATTTAAAAAAAAACTGTCGGAGCACCTCTGCACTCAGCACAGAGTCTGCTTTTCCATCTCCTTCTGCTCTGCACCCTGCTCATTCTCTCTTTCTCTCTCTCTCAAATAAATAAAATCTTAAAAAAAAAAAAGGTTTTCAACCTCACTCTAGTCGGGGACATGCAAATGAAAATCCTAATGAGACATCACCGCATACCCAGGAGTATGGCTAAAATCTAAAAGAGCGACAGTGCAGACAGCAGTAAGAATGTGGTACAGAATCTCAAACCCAGTTGGGTGGGAGCTTACATTGGTATGACCACTTTGAAAAATTGGCAATATCTACTAAAATTGCACATGCTCTCTAATCTAGCAATCTCACTTCAGGAATACGCCCAACAGAAATAAGTGAACTTGTGTATCAAAAAACATGCACATTAAGGAGGGCACATGATGTGATGGGCATTGGGTGTTACATGCAACTAATGAATCATTGAACACTACATCAGAAACTAATGATGTACTGCATGTTGGCTAATTGAATTGAATTTTTTAAAAAATATGCAAGATTGTTCATAGCAGCCTTATTTATAATAGCCAAAAGTTGGATAAAATCTATAAGCTGGCTCAGTCAGTGAAGCATGAGACTCTTGATCTTGGGGTTGCAAATTCAAGCCCCACAGTGGGTGTAGATATTATTTTAAAATAAAATCTTTAGGGGCACCTGAGTGGCTCAGTCAGTTAAGCGGCTGCCCCCGACTCAGGTCATGATCACAGGGTCCTGGGATCAACCCCTACATGGGGCTCCTTGCTCAGTGGGGAGCCTGCTTCTCCCCCTGCTGCTGCTTCCCCTGTTTGTGCTCTCTCTCTCTCGCTCCCTATCTCTGTCTCTCTCTCAAATAAATAAATCTTTTAAAAATTATTTTAAAAATAATAAATAAATAAAATCTTTTTTTTTAAAGTTTAAAAAATTAAAATCTTTTTAAAAAAATGGGTGGGGGAACTGGGGGGGGGGGGGGGGAGGGTCAGTGAGTTAAATGGCCAAGTCTTGATTTTGGCTTGGGCCATGATCTCTGGGTCATGGAATTAAACCCCGTGTCAGGCTCTGCACTTAGCCAGGAGTCTGCTTGAGATTCTCTCCCTCCCTCTGCCCGTCCCCCTGCTTGTGTGCTCTCCCTCTCTCCCTAAAATAAATAAATAAATCTTAAAAATAAATAAATAAAAGGGCGCCTGAGTGGCTCAGTTGGTTAAGCGACTGCCTTCGGCTCCGGTCATGATCCTGGAGTCCCGGGATCGAGTCCCGCATCGGACTCCCTGCTCGGCAGGGAGTCTGCTTCTCCCTCGGACCCTCCTCCCTCTCATGCTCTCTCTCTATCTCATTCTCTCTCTCAAATAAATAAATAAAATCCTACAAAAAAATTTTATAAATAAATAAATAAATAACAATTTTTAAATAATTAATCTTATGTGAATTTTATCCCAATTTTATTTTTTTTAAAGATTTTATTTATTTATTCATGAAAGAGAGAGAGAGAGGCAGAGGGAGAAGCAGGCTCCCAAGGAGAAGGGAGCCCAATGCGGGACTCGATCCCAGGACCCTGGGATCATGACCTGAGCCGAAGGCAGACGCTTAACCATCTGAGCCACCCAGGCGCCCCCCAATTTTAAAATAAATAAAAATGTAAAACTCTGGTGCCTGGGTGGCTCAGTTGTTAAGCGTCTGCCTTCGGCTCAGGTCATGATCCCGGGTCCTGGGTTCAAGTCCCACATCGGGCTCCCTGCTCTGCAGGAAGCCTGCTTCTCCCTCTCCCATTCCCCCTGCTTGTGTTCCTGCTCTCGCTGTGTCTCTCTGTCAAATAAATAAACAAAATCTTTAAAAAAAAAAAAAAAGTAAAACTCAGTGGACATATTTAACAAATAAGCAAAATACTGTATTTTTCCTTTGGAATACAGGCAGAAAAATTCTTTCTAAAAGGAAATAAAAAGACTTTTAAAGTTTCTGGCAACCCTGCTGGCTCAGTCAGAAGACCATGCAACTCTATGGGTGCCTGGGTGGCTCAGTTGGTTGGGCAACTGCCTTCGGCTCAGGTCATGGTCCTGGAGTCCTGGGATCGAGTCCCGCATCGGGCTCCCCGCTCAGCGGGGAGTCTGCTTCTCCCTCTGACCCTCCCCTCTCTCATGCTCTCTCTATCTCATTCTCTCTCTCAAATAAATAAAATCTTAAAAAAAAAAAGAGAAGACCATGCAACTCTAGATCTCAGGGTCATGAGTTCAAGCCCCACATTGGGTGTAGAGATTATGTAAAAATAGAATCTTAAACAAATAATAAATAAATAAATAAAAGTAAAGTTTCTGGCATCCCTAAACCTATCAAGTTGCTTTTTTTAAGGTTGTACAAGGTGATTTTTTTAATAAAGTGTCCACTGTGATGATTTAATATATGTATACATTATGAAATGAATATCATAATCAAGTTAATTAATACATCCACCACCTTACATAGTTACCCTTTTTTTGGAAGGGTGGTGGTGGTAAGAACACTTGAGATCCACTCTTTTAGCAAATTTCAAGTATATGCTGCACCATACATCAGATCCCCAGGGCTTAGTCATCTTAGGAAACTGATGAAAGTTTATGCCCTTTGACAAATATCTCCCCATTTTCCCCACCCTGCCTGCAGTCCCTGGCAACCACCATTCCACTCTGGTTCTAGGAGCCTGACTTTTTTTATTTTATTTTATTTTTTATTATTATTCATTTGAGACACAGAGATACAGAGAGGGAGAAAGAGCATGAGCAGGGAGAGAGGCAGAGGGAGACGGAGAAGCAGGCTCCCTGCTGAGCCAGGAGCCCGATGTGGGGCTCGATCCCAGGACCCTGGGATCATGACCTGAGCCGAAGGCAGATGCATAACCATCTGAGCCACCCAGGCGCCCCCTGACTTTTTTTAGATTACACCTATAAGCAAGATCATGCAGTATCTGTCTCTCTGTGTCTGGCTTACTTCACTTACCGTAACGTCCCCCGGTTTTACCCATGTTGTTTTTACTTTTCAGTCCTGCATCCACCACCTTTCCTTCTCTCTGCCAGTCAGGTATGTTCCGTGTGATTGTGTGTGAACACGTACAGGCTCCTCTGTGGATCTGCCTCTGCCTTGAGTTCTCTGACCTTTTGCAGGCTCTCCCCGTGGTGAGCGCTGCTTTGCTGAGTTGGCATTTCTGCAGGCGGTCCTCAAACTGATGGTGACAGGAAGCCAGACTTCCTGCGGTCCTGAAACAGCAGAGCAGGAAGGAAATAAAGGCCACAGAACTGTCAAAGAGGAAGAAGACAACCTGAAGGCAGAATCCATACATCCAACGATAGGTCAGAGAAGAGTAAACTGTGTTATGCCTGGAGTTCCATCATCTGTGAATAGAGGCACAGACTCCAGGGCAAGGCCCCAGCAGTGCTATTTCCTAGGATCACATGACCCTGGGCAAGCCCTTTGCCTCTCTCTGCTGTAGTTCCCCCATCTGGAAAATGGGAATGACGAAGTAGCCTTTCCCACCCATGGTTGTGAGGATAATAGGCATCTCAAACCATAGCTTGATTAGAGTAAGACTGTATAACAAGGTTACCTACTTTTAAAGGATTCATTTTTTTATTTTTATTTTTTTATTTATTGGGGCGCCTGGGTGGCTCAGTCGGTTGAGCATCTGCCTTTGGCTCGGGTCATGATCTCAAGGTCCTGGGATCGAGCCCCACATGGGGCTTCCTGATTGGCTGAGAGCCTGCTTCTCCCTCTCTCTGTGCCACTCCCCCTGCTTGTACACTCTCTCTCTCTCTGTGTGTCAAATACATAAATAAAATCTTAAAAAAAAGAAAAGTCTTGGGTGCCTGGGTGGCTCAGTTGGTTAAGCAACTGCCTTCGGCTCAGGTCATGATCCAGGAGTCCCTGAATCGAGTCCCGCACCGGGCTCCCTGCTCGGCGGAGAGTCAGCTTCTGCCTCTGACCCTCCCCCCTCTCATGTGCTCTCTCTCTCTCTCTCTCATTCTCTCTGTCTCAAATAAATTAAAAAAAAAGAAAAGTCTTATTTATTCACTTATTTTTGGGAGAGAGCGCGCGCGCAAGTGAGCGCGATTTGCGGGGAGGGGCAGAGGGAGAGGCAGGCTCCCTGATAAACAGGGAGCCTGATATGGGACTCCAACCCCAGGACCCTGGGATCATGACGTGAGCTGAAGGCAGCCACTTAACCGACTGAGCCCCCCAGGCGCCCCTCAAAGGTTTCATTTTCAAAGTAGGGAATTTGAAAATACCCATTTATTTTCTTCCTGCCTTTCATCTCTCCTGTTCCAGTTAATAATTAATATCAAATGAGCAAACAAATGAAACAAACCAGAAAAACCCTGCTGGCTTATTTTTGGCATTTGCGATGGAACCAAGATTTCTTCCATCGGAAAAGGGCACCACCTGAATAGGGTGAGGTCCGAGTACATTTTCATCCTTGATCCTATTGCAACTGGAATTGAAGGTCACAAGCCCAAGTCCCATATTCTAGTAGGTGGATGTTCAGAGTGGAGCCTGTCCTTCAGCAGGCACGGCAAGAAACGTACAGTTGAGGGGCACCCGGGTGGCTCAGTGGGTTAAGCGGCTGCCTTTAGCTCAGGTCATGATCTCAGGGTCCTGGGATCAAGCCCCACGTCAGGCTCTCTGCTCAGTGGGGAGCCTGCTTCTCCCTCTCCCTCTGCCCCCCACGCATGCTCACATACTTTCTTTCTCTCTGTCTCAAATAAATAAATATATTTTTTAAAAGGGGCGCCTGCGTGGCTCAGTCGGTTAAGCGTCTGCCTTCGGCTCAGGTCATGATCCCAGGGTCCTGGGATCGAGCCCCGCATCGGGCTCCCTGCTCGGCGGGAAGCCTGCTTCTCCCTCTCCCACTCCCCCTGCTTGGGTTCCCTCTCCCGCTGTGTCTCTCTCTGTCAAATAAATAAATAAATAAAATCTTTAAAAAAAATTTTTTTTAAAGAAAAAGAAAGAAATGTACAGTTTAAGGATGAATCCTTACCTGGCAAGCCTGGTCTTTAGAAGTGTTAGGAGGTACTGGGAAAAGTGCCCACTCAGAGATGGATGGCTTAGTTCTGGAAAGGCCATGAGACCTTGGGCTGATTACTTATTTCCCTGGGCCTTCCTGCCTATCAAGTTGGGGTGTTGGAGGCATGCCTGGCGGGCTCAGTCGGTGGACCATGTGACTCTAGATCTTGGGGTTGTGAGTTCGAGCCCCACATGTGGTGTGGAGTTTACTTAAACTAAAAAAATTTTTGTTAAATTGGGGTGTTGGACTAATTGATCTTTAGGTCAAAGATTAAGGATCCCATTCTTCTAATTCCACCACCAAAAAAAGAAAAGAAAAGAAAAGAAAGTAGTCATGAAGGTTTTGGCTAAGAACCAACTGGAAAAAAATAGGCCCTTAAGGTCCTTTAAAAAAAAAAAAACCACAGTGTGTTTTAATTATAAGTCAAACTTCACTTTAAGGGAAAAAACAACCCTTAGGCTTTTTCTGTTCTATTTAATTGTAATCTTTCTCTCCAGCAGGTAACTCTTCAGGGGAACGGTTCAAGGTTCCTCAGCCAGTTATCTATAGAAGGCTCCCTGGAAGCTGATTGCCCATTTTTACATAAAGTCACTGCAAAGAAAGCAAGCTCCCTGTTCAAATGTCTTGAGTAAATTTCTTCTGCCATTTCTGATGCTATAGGGTTAATCCAGTATGAAGAGAGTGACAAAGTGCAGAGATTTCTTTTTTTTTTTTATGGATTCCACATTCATAACCAAGTACTTGGCAACCCGCCCTCTCATATGTTGCGAAACAAAAATGTGTTGCCTTCAGTGTGTTTTTAATAGGCCAAGCCATTTATTTGATCACAATGCCTGGGTCTAGACTCAAAGACACCAGAACTTTCCCACTGTGTTGTCACTGCTTTGGTTAGTATCTTGGTTTCCCTCTGCCTTTCTAAAGAACCATTTGGGGGACTCAGGAGAGTGATTTCCTGAGGCCCTTGACCACAACCTAAACTCTTCAAAGGAATTCGCATCCAGCCTTGCAAAATATTTTGCAAAACTTGCAAAAATTCACCAGTTTTAGATTTTGAAATTACTGGCACAGGCAAGTGCCTACAATCGTGAAATTCTCATGAGTGGGGTAAAGCAAATGTCTATAAACAAACCAAACTCCAATCTATGCAACCTTTTTTTTTTTCTGCAGCCTTTTGTAGAAATATTTATACCCTAAGAAAAGGGTCCCTTTCAGCTCTAGGATGCTATAATATAAACATTTACTATAAATGAAGTGTTTGTGAACACACTTGCCCTTTCCCTCGGAAACTTCAAGAACCTAATTTTACCTAAACACCTCTTTTTGCTCCATAGGTTTGGCTGTAATATCCCATGTGATTCTTCTCACAAGAAAGGAACCACATCTATATTGGATGTAAGGCAGTTTTGTTTTGTTTTTGTGTGTGGTTTTTTTTTTTAAGGGACCCTAAAAAAAAAAAAAAACCTTATGGACCCAAAATCCTTATGACCAGCTTTCACGGTACTCAGCTGACCTCCAAGGAGCCACCACCCATGGGCCCTCCCATAATAGTCAGCCCTGGGGTCCCAGAAGACACAGCTGGGCCACGGGTTGATTTCCCAGTCATTATTAAAATTCCTACTTGCGGGGCACCTGGGTGGCTCGGTCGTTGGGCGTCTGCCTTCGTCTTGGGTCATGATCCCGGGGTCTTGAGATCGAGCCCTGCATCAGGCTCCCTGCTCCCCGGGAGGCCTGCTTTTCCCTCTCCCACTCCCCCTGCTTGTGTTCCCTCTCTCGCTGTCTCTCCCTCTCTGTCAAATAAATAAAATCTTTAAAAAAAATAAAATAAGTGTGCCTGGGTGGCTCAGTTGGTTAAGCGACTGCCTTCGGCTCAGGTCATGATCCTGGAGTCCTGGGATCGAGTCCCACATCGGGCTCCCTGCTCAGCGGGAAGTCTGCTTTCCCTCTGACCCTCCCCCCTCTCATGCTCTCTCTCAAATAAATAAATAAAATCTTTAAAAAAATAAAATAAAACAAAATTCCTACTTGCACACAGTTGGATTTCTTTTCAGTGGGGTCTAATTTTTTTTTCTGACCCTTGTATCAAGTCCGCTGACCTGATGCTGGTTCACTGCACCAAATAAAGCTGTTTTCCTAGAAAGTCAGAGGCCACAGCCCCAGAGACCAAGGAGGCAGCCTCAGGCCGACTAGAACAGCTGAACTTTCTCCCCTATTATTCCTGACCTCTCTCCCTGGCTTGACCCCTGTCATCCTTTCTTGCTTGCTTCTTTCCTCGTCCTGTATTCCTTCTCCCCCCTTCCTCCATGTGTGGCTGGAATCTTACTCACTTAATACGACACCTCCTAACCAGAGGTCTGAACTGTCCTCCATCCTACTTTCCAGAGCATCCTTAGGGTTGTTCCCATTTTCTTCTCCTCTTTCCAAATATCTCCTGTCTCCCCTTACATGCCCAAGTCCATCCACCCCCAAATCTAATATCCTTTATGCCCCCAGGTCCCCAGGTAGTCCCTAGACTCTGACCTTGAGTCAGAGTTGTTAGATTTTCCTTAGTGATTACCTTCTTCTTGCTTTGGAATGCAGGCTTATCAAACACCCCAATATCCATTCTCCTCCTCCTTGAACTCGGATGGAACATGCCTGCTCAGACTCCGATTCGCAGCCTCTCTTGCAGCTAGAAGTTGCCCTGAACAAAGAAGTGTAACCAGAACCGTTGTGTGGAATGTCTAGAAAACATCCTCGAAGGGTGGCATGGGGCACCCTTCTTCGGTCCTTCCTAGTTCCCACTGACTAGAATATGGGTGTATTGTCTGGAGCCTGAGTAGCCACTAGCTTGGATCATGAGGTTGCTCACCCAGCATCAGAGCAATAAGACTGGGGCGGGGAGGTCTTTGGTCTCTGTTGATTAGGGGGCCTCCATACTAGCCCTGGACTGATGGCTGCGTTCTATTACTCAGGGAGGAGAAGCTAAACTTTTATCACATTTAAGCCACTATTATTTTTGAAAGATACGTGTAGCCAAATGGACGTTCTAACATATGGAATTTATAAAGTCATACTGCATATAAATCAAATTTACATAGACCCACGCAAAAGGATGGGCCTTGCAGAGAGAACAGATAGAAAGGTAAGAAATTCTAATGACTCAAAATCCTTTTCACCAGTTTTCACAGGTTTCTCAGTTCCCTCAGTGCCACAAATGATATGCAATAATATGGCCTTTATGACCAAAGGCCAAAAATATTTTAACATTCTGTAACTTTCTCGCTGCGGGGGTGCATAATTGCAGGCATAGCGACAAACTGCAATATTACAAGGAGGAGCACCTGGCTGGCTCTGTCAGTAGATCATGAGACTCTTGAGTTCAAGATCATGAGTTTATTTATTTCTTTTTTTAAGATTTTACTTATTTATTTGACAGAGATAGAGAGCACAAGCAGGGAAAGCAGGAGAGGGAGAAGTGGTCTCCCGGCAGAGCAGGGAGCCCGACCTGACCTGTGATCATGACCTGAGCAGAAGGCAGAGGCTTAACCAACTGAGCCAGCCAGGCCACCCCAGGGTCATGAGTTTAAGCCCCAGGCTGGGCGTGGAGACTTTATAAATAAATAAACAAACAAACAGTACAAGGAATTACCGTACAACCTTTACCCACATTCCTCAAATGTTAACGTTAAAAAAAGAGAGAGAAAGAAATTAACATTTTAGTGCATTCACTTTATCCTTCTCTGGATATCAATTTTTTTCCTGAAATATTTGAGAGTAAGTTACAGACACACTGCCCCTTTACCAGTAAAAACTTTAAGTGTATGTTTCCTAAAAATAGGGCTTATATGACAACCTAACCACAGTAAGATCATCAAAATAAAAAAATTAACACTTGTGCAATACTATTACCTAACCAAGAGACTTTTCTCAGCTTTTACCAGTTGCCCAGATAAAATCCTTTATGACAAAATATAATCCCAAATCACATGTTGCAGTCCATTGCATGTCTTTCTATTCCTCTTTACTCTGGAAAAAATTCTGTCTCACCCTGCCTTTCCTAGCAGTGACATTTTTGAAGAGTTGGTTATTTTGTAAAATGTCCCTCAGATTGAGAACATCCAATGCTTTTCTTATGATTAGGTTCACTTTGTGAATTTGGGGCCAGACTACTCCAGAACTAAGGCTCTGTTATTCTCAGCACATCACATCGGGAGGCATATGGTAGCAATTTGTCCTGTTACTGGTGATGTGAACACTGACCATTGGTTAGTTTTGTGTCCACCAGGTTTCTCCACAGCAAAGTTATTATTTTCTCTTTGAAAAATCTATAAATATCTTCGTGGGGAGATAACTTTGAGACTGTGTAAATATCCTGTTAACCCTCCAGCTTTTACCCACTAAGTTTAGCATCCATTGACGATTCTTGTATGAATCAATTATTACTCTGATGGTTGCCCAATAGTAATTTTATTTTATTTTATTTTATTTTATTTTTTAAAGATTTTATTTATTTATTTGACAGAGAGAGACACAGCGAGAGAGGGAACACAAGCAGGGGGAGTGGGAGAGGGAGAAGCAGGCTTCCCAGCCGAGCAGGGAGCCCGATGCAGGGCTTGATCCCAGGACTCTGGGATCATGACCTGAGCCAAAGGCAGACGCTTAACGACTGAGCCACCTAGGCGCCCCTGCCCAATAGTAATTTTATAAGTTTTTCTTTTGCAAGGAGGATCAAAAGAATTTTTTAAATTTTTATTTAGTTGCTTTTGAACCCACTTGATTTATGTATAAGAATTGAAATTTAGAACATGAAAGCAAAAATCCAGGCAGGTGGTAACTGTCTCCATGAACATTGTAAATTAAAATAATATACCCAGGGGGTGCCTGGGTAGCTCACTTGGTTAAGCCTCTGACTTGATTTTGGCTCAGGTCATGATCTCAGGGTTGTGAGATCAAGCCCCATGTCTGGCTCCAAGCTCAGTGTGGGGTCTGCTTAAGATTCTCTCCTCTCCCTCTGCCCTACCCCCCACTCACTCTCTCTAAAAAATTTAATAAAATAATAATAATAATAATAATAATAATAATAATTTACCCAGGGGTGCCAGACTGGCTCAGTAGGTACAGCATGTGACTCCTGATCTCAGGGTTCTAAGCTTGAGCACCACATTGGGTGTAGAGACTACTTAAACAGAAAATCTTTTTTTTTTATTTTTTATTGTTATGTTAATCACCATACATTACATCTTACTTCTTGATGTAGTGTTCCATGATTCATTGTTTGTGCATAACACCCAGTGCTCCACGCAGAACGTACCCTCCTTAATACCCATCACCAGGCTAACCCAATCCCCCACCCTCCTCCCCTCTAGAACCCTCAGTTTGTTTTTCAGAGTCCATCGTCTCTCATGGTAAACAGAAAATCTTTTTTTTTTTTAAGATTTTATTTATCCAACAGTGAGAGACGCAGTGAGAGAGGGAACACAAGCAGGGGGAGTGGGAGAGGGAGAAGCAGGCTTCCCGCGGAGCAGGGAGCCCGATGCGGGGCTCGATCCCAGGACCCTGGGATCACAACCTGAGCCAAACGCAGACGCTTAACGACTGAGCCACCCAGGCACCCCCAGAAAATCTTTTTAAAAATAAATAAATAATTTGCCCATTAAAAAATCTCTTTATGAGCTCAGAGCATATGTCTGGCACTGTATTGAGTCCTGGGATTCAGAAGTAAGTGAAACAGATCCGTGTCCTCGGGGAGCACAGTATTTTTAATCAGGGGACACAAGTGTGAACAGATACATACTTTGCAACATGGGAAGGGCCATTCCAGGGTGATTTAGAACCCAGTGCCCTGTATAGCAGGAACTGGGGGCCTCTGTGAGTGGAGAGGACTCACCTTGTTCTGTCGTAAAACTATCGTGCACACACTGATCTCTCTGTAGGATAAGGAGAATTCTGGGGGGCAAAAACTCGAAGCCTGTCTGTCATTGATGTGTCTGAGGAACGTGGGTGCCCAGACAGGGGCAAGACTATAGGAAAGAACTACCAGAAGCCTTAAGATCTCACTTTAAGGAAAGAACAAGTCGAACATAAATACAAACATACATACATAAATAAAAATAAAAATGAAAATGAAAGAAAGAATTGGCTGGGTGTCAGTCTCCCCACCTCAAGAAATTCATGGTCCCAGCACCTACCTGGGGAGGTCTCACTCGGCGTTGTACCAAACATGAAATACACCCACATCCCATAATTACATCAATTGATGTGTATTTACATTAGCATTACATGAGTTGGTTTTCATTGGTTAGTTAGCCTATTTTGTCAGCATTTTATTAATTTTCAGTAAGTTTTTACAGTTTAGTTTTTTTAAAGATTTTAGTTATTTATTTTGAGAGAGAGAATGAGAGAGAGCACGAGAGGGAAGAGGGTCAGAGGGAGAAGCAGACTCCCTGCTGAGCAGGGAGTCCGATGCGGGACTCGATCCCAGGAGCCTGGGATCATGACCTGAGCCGAAGGCAGTCGCTTAACCAACTGAGCCACCCAGGCGCCCAAGTTTTTACAGTTTAAAGTTAAATCTAATACATTTGTTTCAGGTCTCAAATCCTTCTGTAGGCTCTTACACAGCTCATAGGACTGAGGGACGGCATCTGATGTACCTAATGAATTTTTCAAGCTGCAAGAAATTCTATTAACTTTATCTTAGAGACATATGTCCCTGAACAGATCAAACTTATTTTTTTTAAAGATTTTATTTATTTATTTGACAGAGAGAGACACAGCAAGAAAGGGAACACAAGCAGGGGGGGTGGGAGAGGGAGAAGCAGGCTTCCTGCTGAGCAGGGAGCCCGATGTGGGACTCGATCCCAGGACCCTGGGGTCACAACCTGAGCCGAAGGCAGATGCCCAATGACTGAGCCACCCAGGTGCCCCTCAAACTTATTTCTTAAAAAAAAAAAGTTTTATTGAGATTTACTTTACACACCATGAAATTCACCCGTTCAAAGTGTACAATTTGATGGTCTTTCGTACATGTACAGAGTTGTGCAACCATCAGCACTATCTAATTTTAGAACATTTCATCACTTCAGAAAGAAACCTTGTGCCCACTTAAAGTCCCTTCCCATGCTTCCCCTAATCTCTGGCAACCACATAATTACTTTCTGTTTCTATAGATTTGCCTTTTCTGGACATTTCCTATAAATGGAATCATATAACACGTGGTCTTTGTGACTAGCTTCTTTCAACTTAGCCTAATGTTTTTGAGGTTTATCCATGTTGTAGCATGTGTCAGCATTTCATTCATTTTTATTACCGATTAGTATTACAGAGTATGGGTAGAACACATTTTCTTTGCCCACTCACCAGTCGCTGGGCAATTGGGTCGTTTCCACTCTTTGGCTATTGTGAGCAATGCTGCCGTGGACATTTTGTGCAAGTCTTTGTGTGCATATATATATTTTTATTTGTCTAGGAATGGAATTGCTGGGTCATGTGAGAACATTTAGAGAAATTGCCAAACTGTTTTCCACGGTGATTGCGCCATTGTAAATTCCTGCCAGCAGTGAGCGAGGGTTCCACTTTCTCTACATCCTTACCCAAACTTGTTCTCTTTTTTATTCCAGCCATCCTTGTGGGTATAAAGTGGTAGCTCATTGTGGTTTTAATCTGCATTTCCCTAATGACTAATTATGTCGAACATCTTTTCATATGCTTTTGGTCATTTATGTATCTTCTTTGAGAAAGATTTATTCAAATCCTTTGCCCATTTTATTTTATTTATTTTTTAAATAGTATCTCTTTTTTTATTTTTAAAGATTTTATTTATTTATTTGAGAGAGAGAGAATGAGAGACAGAGCACGAGAGGGAAGAGGGTCAGAGGGAGAAGCAGACTCCCTGCCGAGCGGGGAGCCCGATGCGGGACTCGATCCCGGGACTCCAGGATCATGACCTGAGCCGAAGGCAGTTGCTTAACCAACTGAGCCACCCAGGCGCCCTATCCTTTGCCCATTTTAAAAAATATTTTATTTTTCAGTAGCCTCTACACCCAATGTGGGGCTCAAATTCACAACCCCAAGATCAACAGTCACATGCTCCACCAACTGAGCCAGCCGGGCACCCCTGAATTCTTACTTCTATTGTTGGTACTTTTGGTGTCATAGCTAAGAAATCATTGCCTCACCCGGGATCGTGAAGATTTATTCCTATGTTTTATTCTAAGAGTTTTATCATTTTACCTCCACATTTAGGCTTACAATCCAGTTTGAGTTAATGTTTGTGTATAGTGTAAGACAGGAGTTCAACTTAATTCTTTTACATGTAGATATTCAGTTGTCCCAGCAACATTTGTTGAAAAGACTATTCATTCTCCCCAAGACTTGTCTTAGCACCCGAATTTTACAATGGTCCTGAAAGTTAAATCTAATGGCAGGATCTGAACATTAGGGCAAAGTGGTTGTTTCCAGGTATGATGTCACTGCTGATAAATTGAACCTCAGACAGTACGTCTGCATCTTGCAAGAAGAGTAGCAGCTTTCTGCTTCCCCAGGTGGCCACGAAGATTTCTGTTTTTTTTAATTCCATTTTTCTTGATATTGTGCATGGTGGTTTCCAGTTCCATCATCACCTAGATGGTGGTCATCACAATGGAATCTAAGAAATACCCACAGAGCAGCACTGTGTATAACCGTCAGGACCTGGAACCATTAGGTCCAAGCTCAGGTAGGCACCACAGCCACCAGGGACCACCACCGGTTTGTGAATATGTCTAAGCACCTTGGTATTTCCTGAAGCGATTTTGCAAAAGTAGGGGAGGCTACTATAACAGGTTGAAACAGTTTGGTTGAAAAAGTGAGAGCTCAGAGCAACTAAAATCTGGGCACTTATGTAAATGAGTCCCTACATGTATTCACAGGCCCTACCTGTACTTTGTATATGTGTGCAGTGTGCAGTGGGGGCCCCATGCACTCTTCCTGGTGATGCAACTTGTCACGACCTAGGATACAAATGGGAGGAAACCAGCTGGGTACACCAAGGTTGGGAATTTGAGCTGGAACTTGAGGCCAAAGAGCAAAGATGGGCCAAAGCCAAAACCAGGAGCGAAACAAAGAGATCTATCGGGAGCCAAATGTCAGGATCCAAGAAGGCAGGACACAACAGACATTGAATGTAGTAAGAATGAGACACTCGAGACAGAAACCAAGGATAACATTGTGACTGGGAGTCTAGGTGATCTGGTAGTTGGATTTAGAGGACAATTGGGTGATTTTCCCGCTGACCAGCCTTTTAGAAACGGCAGAGATGCTCATTGCTGCATTCCAGAAAGGTGGGTTCCTGGCACAACCGGTCTGAAAATTGGTGCTAGTGACAGCTCCTGACACAGGTACATGTGTGGTGAATGCCCTACCATGTGCCTCCTGTGGCACCACGTATACTTGGAGGTAGAAGCTACTGTCATAGTGTAAGACAAATCCTGCTCTCAGGAAACTGAGAAGACAAATGGCTTAGACTGTTTCAAGGGTGAAGGCGCCTGGCAGGCTCATTGATAGAGCATGTGACTCTTGATCTCAGGGTCATGAGTTCAAGCCCCATGTTGGGTGTAGAGTTTATTTATTTATTTTTTTAAGATTTTATTTATTTGAGCGAGAGAGCATACAAGCAGGGGCAGAGGGAGAGAGAGAAGCAGACTCCCTGCTGAGCACGGAGCCCAACACAGGACTCGATCCCAGGACCAACCCTGGGACCGTGACCCAAGCCGAAGGCAGACAGTTAACTGACTGAGCCACCCCGGCATCCCAAGTTTACTTTAAAAAAATCTGAATAAAATAAAGACTATTACCAGGGTGGACACAGGTCCTGGAGCTGTGAAGTCTCCATTCAGATTAACCACAATGGCAATCAATGTGACCAGCCCTAATTCACAGACACATGTCCAGGTCAACACAGCTAATAAAAGAAAGAGCTAGGATTAAAATGTAAGTTTCTCTATTCACATATGGGGCTTTTCCTTTCTTCTACACCATGGAAGACTCAGAGAGACAGTAGAAGAGAGAATGAAAAGGACTGAAACCTGATTATTTCTGTATGGAAGAATGATAGAGAAGAAAGTTAAAAGGGAAGAGATGGTGTAGGGAGAGGGTCAAGAGGAATGCAAGCAGGGGGCGCCTCAGTGGCTCAGTTGGTTGGACGTCCGCCTTTGGCTCGGGTCATGATCTCAGGGTCCTGGGATCGAGCCCCGCGTCGCGCTCCCTGCTCAGCGGGGAGTCTGCCTCTCCCTCCCCCTTTGTGCTCTCCCTCTCTGTCTCTCTCAAATAAATAAAATTAAAAAAAAAAAAAAAGGAATGCAAGCCGTGAGAGAAATGGGGAGGTATTAGGGAGCGCATTCGTCCTGGTTCTGCAGAGAGAAAAGAATATGTAACATACACGATGCAGACACACACATCTATATACATGTTTATAACAAGATTTATTGTAAGAAATTGACTCACATAACTTCAGAGGTTGAGAAATCTCAAGATCTGGAATCAGCATGCTGGAGACCCAAGAGAGCCAAGGCTACTGCGCCAGTCCAAGTTGGAAGGCCTGAGAACCTGGAGAGTTGATGGTGCAAGCTTTTGTCCGAGGGCAGGAAAGGACAGGCATTCCAGCTCCAGCAGTCAGGCATTTCTTTCATACTTGGCCTTTTTGTTCTATTCAGGTCTTCAACAGATTGGATGAGGCCCACCCACATTAAGGGGGGCAATCTGCTTTACTCAATCTACCAGTTAAAGTGTGAACCTCCCCCAGAAACATTCTCACAGACATGCCCAGAGTAATGTTTGACCACATGTCTAGGTGTCCAGTGGCCCAGTCCAGCTGACACATAAAATTAACTCCCACAGGGAACAAGGAAGTATCAATGCATCACTTTCCAGAGGGTCCCAACGACCCAGGCAACTGGCCACACCCCATGCTGGGGAGCTTTGTAGGTAGAGAAGAGATCCTTTAAGAGGGTGGTACTGCTCCCCATGAGCCTTTTGAGATCTGTAGGGACATTTTTCATTTTTATAATCATTGGGGAATGGCTGGAAAATCATTTAATGATTGGAAACCAGGGATAGTAGACATTCTGCAATACACATGGTAAGGCAGGGCTGTCAAATATCCCACTGGATATTCACAGAGGCAAAAATGATTATGTAGGTATTAATTATATAGGTTCTATCTCAGCCTAGAACCTGACTGTTTTACATTATAATCTCACAGCATCTTACCATATTTTCATTAAACATAAAAGTTTGGGGAATCCAGCTGTCATATGAATTCAGGGACAACTGTGCTTCATTTTCTACATGTGTCTTAGTCCATTGGGCTGCTATAACAAAATACTATGGGGTGCCTGGCTGGCTCAGTCAGTAGAGCATGTGGCTCTTGATCTCGGGATTGTGAGTTCAAGGCCCACGGTGGGTGTAGAGTTTACTTTATTTTTATTTTTCAGGGGAGGGGGTGTAGAGTTTAAAAATATTACAGGGGCGGGGGCGCCTGGGTGGCTCAGTCATTAAGCGTCTGCTTTCGGCTCAGGTCATGATCTCAGGGTCCTGGGATCGAGCCCCACATTGGGCTCCCTGCTCAGCGGGAAGCCTGCTTCTCCCTCTCCTTCTCCCATTGCTTCTGTTCCCTCTCTCCGTGTGTCTCTCTCTGTCCAATAAATAAATAAAATCTTAAAAAAAAAATTACAGGGGCACCTGGGTGGCTCAGTTGGCTGGGCGACTGCCTTCGGCTCAGGTCATGATCCCAGGGTCCTGGGATCGAGCCCCACATCGGGCTCCCCTGCTCAGCGAGAAGCCTGCTTCTCCCTCTCCCACTCCCCCTGCTTGTGTTCCCTCTCTCGCTGTCTCTCTCTCTCTCTGTCTGTCAATTAAATAAAATCTTTAAAAAAAAATTACCATGAACTGGGTGGTTTATAAACAACAGAAATTTCTTTCTCACAGTTCTGAAGACTGGAAGCCCAAGACCAAGACGCCTGCATGGTTGGGTTCTGGTGAAGGCTGTCTCTCAGTTGCAGACTGCCAACTTCTTCTCATATCCTCACAGGATGGAAGGGGCAACCTAGCTCCTTGGGGTCTCTTTTATGAGGGCACCAATTGCATTCATGAAGTCTTCAACCATAATGGCCTCATTGCTTCTCAAAGACTCCACCTCCTATTACCATCACCTTAAGCATTAGGTCTTCAACATATGAATTGGGCGAAGGACACATACAATCAGCCAGAGCAACAGGGCTCTCCCAACGGTTATTTACTCTTTTGAAAAGGATGCCTTCAATGGCCACATTCCTTGTGACAATTAAGTCAATAACACCATCCACCTATACCAATTGACCTTCATAGTGTCTCCTTCATCGTGATTCTGTACATAGGTACAAGCATCTGCTTACTTCCTTACATCTTCTAGTGTAGTCAAGGGCAAGCATTTACCTATTAAGGTATTTTATTTATATAATTTTTAAGTGACCTCAACACCCAACTAGGGGCCGGAACTTACAACCCCGATATCAAGAGTTGCATGCTCTACTGACTGAGCCAGCCAGGAGCCCCCACTCATATTATTTTATTATAAATGACTTATCATTTATTTCTCCTTTATATTGGGGCTGTATATTGTGCGGTTTTGTTCTGGGAGTTCCGTATGTAGGTATGTTATTTATGTATGAATTTCATTTCAGGAGAACAGAGGTCATTACAAAAGATTAGGTTAAAAGGAAGGCACTGGGTCTGATCCAGTTGGAAAATGATTAAGACAGAAGAGGATTATGGTTCCTAATTACCTACCCTTTCCCACTCAGGGGGACTTTGGGTAGGTTCCTAAATCCTTCACAAAAGAGGTGCTCATACACTAATTAGCGTTGAATATGTATTTGGTTTAAGAGAAGGGCCAGCAAAGTTACCCAGAGCAGGCAAAGGGTAGCTCCTTTGTCCAAGATCCCCTCCAGGCATCAGCAACCCCCTCTTCATGGATCATTAACAGCAAAGAGCACCCCCCCTCAAAGGGTGAGCACACAACCAGGAAGACCTGCCCAATTACCAGCTCCACAAAGAACAGCTAGAGTCACCATGAGGAAAGGAAGAGACAGAGCCTGGTGGGGGATGGGGTCATGAATGCAAATAGACTTTGCCCTCCCCCCTTCTCCCTGGGAAGTATCCCAGAAGATTCTTTGATTCTTTTGGGCAGCCATTCTGGTTTTCCAAGCCCCACCACGGGTCCTAGGGTTCGCAATCCTCATGCTGATTCTTACCACTTCTGTCCATTCCTCTTCATAAAATTTCTTGCCTATGTAGATTTTCTCTGACATCTTCCCAAGCTCATTCTCCCAGACTCACCTTCTTGCCAACCAGGACGGCCAACCCACCCTTCCAAATCCTGGCTTAGGGTGTGATGTTTTAAGTCCAAACTTGCTTCCTACTTTACTCTTTCCCAAGACCCAACACCTGTTCCCCTTTGCACCATGAGCCAGACAATGGGCCTGACCCGCCCCTGCTCAGGACCCAACTTCACTCTTGTTCCTTTGCCCCCTAACTGCTGACCAAAGACACCCTCCCCCAAACCCAGCCCTGACTCCCAAGTTCCTGGCCTGCGCCAGAATCCAAGGCCCAATTTCACAGGGAGAGGATGGCCAGTGTCCTCACCTTTGCCTTTGCAGAGACCTGAGCCACTGACCCCAATCGTCTGTCCCCCAGTTGCTATTGCTCTTCTCTCAGAAGTGAGGATGGGCTCTCCCACCAACATGTTTATTTCACCTTTGCAAAAGAAATTAAGAACAACCACTGCCTAGTGTTTATACCCAAGAGCAGCCCTTATTGGAGAAGCCTAAATCAGCTACTCATCCTGCGAAGTTCTCCTCACTATTTCTCTTAGGGCATTTCTGGGGTTTTTGTTGAACCAAGTATTTCTGAGGCTTGCTAGACAATACAAAATTATACCCAAGATGTACGCAGATTATTACTCCTTCCTTACACCTCCAACCCCTAATCATGAACACCTAGCCATTTGCTACCTGTAAAATACACGAAGTCTGTTAGAACCCTGAATATAATTCAGTCTCTCTTTTTTTCTTTTCTTTCGGTATTCTGCGATGGAGTAGAGAATTCTTTTCTTGCGAATCTTTCCCTTCTCTCTCTTCGGGCAGCGCTTGCCCTTAAGCCTCCTCCCCTCCCAGTCCCCCGCCCACCCCCCCGCCCCCATCCCTTACCCTTCCTCCCAGAAATGCTCTAGCCTCCCTCGGCTCCTTCTTTCTCTCTGTGTCTTGCAAATTTCACAAGCCTCTGGTGTCAAAAGATGTTGATGGCCTCTCCTCCTCGACCCAGTTGCTGCTACTTCTGCAGAGCTGCGGGAGGCCTCCAGGAACTCAGGACTTCCCTGCTTTCCCAGGGAGACGGGAAGAGCGGGCTCTGGTTTCAAAGATGGGGGCAGATTCCACTTGGAGCTGCAGCCTGTTTCTCCTACTATATTCAAAAAAAAACATCTCTTGCCTTGATGAGGATTAATTTTCTCCCCAACCTTCTCCTGTCTGGACGACATAAGAAATTTGTATTCCTTCTATTAACACAGCTTTGACTGTTTCCAGTAAACTAATCCGTTAAGCCCCATGCTTCGTGAGCATGCACATTTTGCTTGCCCACAGTTGCATGACAAAGCATCCTACCTCGGCTGACAATGATTGTTGGCAGGACCAAACTGCTAGGAAGTTTCTCCCTCCAACCACAGGTCTGGCGCCTTGGGGATGTGGGCAAGATAAAAGTTCAGTTTGCCCAGCCTCATTACAATTACAATTGTTATTCATGCCTCTGCAACCCTCCCCACCAGGCTGGGAGAGCCCGAGAAAGCGCTGTTTGCAAATTCTTTAAAAATTGAGTCAGCAAATGTCTGACCTAAATAGTAAATCTCTAATAAATAGAACTCCAATGACAAAAACACCACCAATAAAACAACAAATCTGTATTTCCAGGCTAGATAATGTGATTACCTAGGTTAAGCCAGATAACCAAATTTACTGTACGAACATTACTGTCTTGACATACACACCATAAACATTCTCTCACTCCCATTCCCGGCTCACTTTCTTTTTAAGTAAGCTCCACACCCAACGTGGGGCTTGAACTCACGACCTTAAGTCACATGCTCTTCTGACTGCGTCACCCAGACGCCCCTCCCAGGTTATCATTTTCAAATCAAAATCAGAACCCCTGTCATGAAAGCCCATGGCTGGCCTTTTGATGGTTTTGGCAAAATTGAGCAAAGTATATTCTTTTTTTTTTTTTTTTGACAGACAGAGACACAGTGAGAGAGGGAACACAAGCAGGGGGAGAGGGAGAGGGAGAAGCAGGCTTCCCGCCGAGCAGGGAACCTGATGCGATTAGGGGCTCCATCCAAGGACCCTGGGACCATGACCTGAGCTGAAGGCAGACGCTTAACGACCGAGCCACCCAGGCGCCCCAAGCAAAGTATATCCTAACAGAGATAGTTAAATGTACAGGGCTACCAGGCCATTTTAACTAAATAAAATCATACGCAGGGCGCCTGGCTGGCTCAGTAGAGCATGCAGCTCTTGATTTTGGGGTTGTGAGTCCGAGCCCCACATTAGGTGTAGAGATTACATAAAAATTTTTTTCAAATAGAGAAATCATATAAAACTATATCCAAAAACCCAATATTTTAAAGGCCATGAAATCTTTCCATTTGGTGATTTCTTCAGCTTATGACACTTACTCAATTATACTAATGTTTATTTATGTATTTATTCATACGAGTAACCTCCACACCCAACTTGGGGCTCTAACTCACAACCCCATGATCAAGAGTTGCCTGCCCTGGGGCGCCTGGGTGGCTCAGTCGTTAAGCATCTGCCTTCGGCTCAGGTCACAATCCCAGGGTCCTGGGATCGAGCCCCACATCGGGCTCCCTGCTCCGCGGGGAGCCTGCTTCTCCCTCTCCCACTCCCCCTGCTTGTGTTCCCTCTCTCGCTGTGTCTCTCTCTGTCAAATAAATAAATAAAATCTTAAAATAAAAAAAAAGATTTGGGGCGCCTGGGTGGCTCAGTTGGTTAAGCGACTGCCTTCGGCTCAGGTCACGATCCTGGAGTCCCAGGATCGAGTCCCGCATCGGGCTCCCTGCTCAGCAGGGAGTCTGCTTCTCCCTCTGACCTTCTTCCCTCTCATGCTCTCTCTCTACCATTCTCTCTCTCTCTCAATAAATAAATAAAAATCTTAAAAAAAAAAAAAAAAAAGATTTGCCTGCCCTACCGACTGAGCCAGCCAGGCCCCCAGTCAATTGTATTTTGTGTCAGTTGTCAATTAGCTGGTTTCCAGCCCTATCCCTGGATGTAGAAAATCACCAATAAACACTGGATCTATCATTTAAAAAAAAAATTCATTGGAGGGAAATGGTAATCCAAAGGGCAATCAGAATTGTGATCCATATGGCTTGGATTCATTTCGGGTTTATTTTTGTTTTGGGGTTTTTGTTTTGTTTTGTTTCAGAATCCAATCCCAATCACAATGTGCAAACAACACATAGAAAGACTGTCTTGGGGCGCCTGGGTGGCTCAGTCGTTAGGCGTCTGCCTTCGGCTCAGGTCATGATCCCAGGGTGCTGGGATCGAGCCCCGCATGGGGATCCCTGCTCAGCGGGGAGTCTGCTTCTCCCTCTCCCACTCCCCCCCTGCTTGTGCGCTCTCTCTCTCGCTGTGTCTCTCTCTGTCAAATAAATAAATAAAAGCTTAAGAAAAAAAAAAAGAAAGATTGTCTTTAGGGGTCTCCTGTACTTCTGCCCTATTTTCTAAAGAAACTGCAACCATGGGGCAACTGGGTAGCTCAGACGGTTAAGCGTCCGCCTTCAGCTCAGGTCATGATCCCAGGGTCCTGGGATCGAGCCCTGCATCGGGCTCCCTGCTCAGCGGGAAGCCTGCTTCTCCCTCTCCCTCTGCTGTTCCCCCTGCTTGTGCTCTCTCTCGCTCTCTCTGTCAAATAAATAAATAAAATCTTTAAAAATACAAAAAATTAAAAATGAGAAAAAAAGAAACTACAAACAAAGTCCAAGATGCAAGGAACAGCCTAACAACCCAGATTCTCCAAATAAAAAGCTTGGTACAGGGGCGCCTGGGTGGCTCAGTCAGTTGAACGGCTGCCTTCGGCTTGGGTCATGATCCCAGCGTCTTGGGATCAAGTCCCTCATCGGGCTCCCTGCTCAGCGGGGAGCCTGCTTCTCCCTCTCCCTCTGCCTGCCGCTCCCCTTGCTTGTGCTCTCTCTCTCTCTCTCTCTGTGTCAAATAAATAAATAAATAAATCTTAAGGAAAAAAAAAGCTTGGTACACCTGCCTTAATTATAAAATGCCTTACCCACACTTCCTATCATCCTTCATTGCTCCCCTCCATCGACCACATAACCTTGTAATTAAAAGGCTGGCAAAGGTATTAAAATACAACACAAGAAGTCTGCTAAACAACAAAAATACAACTGAGTAAATTTTTTTTTTTAAGATTTATTCACACATTTGTCAGAGAGAAAGAGAGAGACAGTACAAGCAGGGGGAGCGGCAGACAGAGGGAGAAGCAGGCTCCCCACTGAGCAGGGGGCTCAATACTGGACTTGATCACAGGACTCTGGGATCATGACCTGAGCCGAAGTCAAACACTTAACCAACTGAGACATCCAGGTGTCACAGGTTCACAATTTTTAAGTTGGCCATTCTCTTCATTCCTTTTCTGAAGTTCCAGTCTTGGAGAGATCATTAGGTGGTTAGCAGCTACCAACATGCATTTAAAGCTTTCAAGAAAATACAATGCACCAGGGAGATTATGTGATTATTATAGGCAGGATAATTCCCAACATTTGAAGTGTACTTCCCAGCCATGGTCCCCAAGATCCAAACCAATCAAAATTAAGTAAGTCAGGACGCCTGGGTGGCTCAGTCAGGTAAGTGTCTGCCTTCAGCTCAGGTCATGACCCCAGGGTCCTGGGACCGAGCCCCACGTCGGGCTCCCTGCTCAGCCGGGGGTCTGCTTCTCCCTCTGCCTGCCGCTTTCCCTGCTTGTGCTCTCTTTCTCTCTCTCTCTCTCTGACAAATAAACAAATAAAATCTTTTTTTTTTTAAAGATTTTATTTATTTATTTGAGAGAGAGAGCATGAGAGAGAGCATGAGAGGGAAGAGGGTCAGAGGGAGAAGCAGACTCCCCGCCGAGCAGGGAGCCCGATGCGGGACTCGATCCCGGGACTCCAGGATCATGACCTGAGCCGAAGGCAGTTGCCCAACCAACTGAGCCACCCAGGCGCCCCACAAATAAAATCTTAAAAAAAAATAATAAGTCAAAGAAAGACCCTGCTGAAGAAGTCACCTTAAAAAAAAGAGAGAGATTTTAAGTAATCTCGACCCGCAACAAGGGGCTCAAACTCACAACCCCAAGATCAAGAGACACATGCCTTCCGACTAAGTCAGCCAGGCACCCCAAGACGTCACCTTTTAAGCCAAGTCGTTTGCTCCGTGATCTTACGTAACTGAGTTTTAATTTCCCCAGAAGGGTTCATTCAGGTGCAGCCGGTTATATTGGGCTTAGCACAGACACCTCCTTGCTCAACTAAAAGATGCTCAAGGTCTATCCTACGATGGAGAATGACTCAGTCTAAGGGTTTTTGTTGGGCCGCTAACATCTCAGCAACAGATTTTGCAGGAGCTTCAAGAGTTAAGGAGAGGCTTCTGATCATATTCTCATTTATTCCTAATTAGAGAATATGGCCCTGCCAAAGGAATGGAACCTTGAGTCACGAGTGCCTTCTGGTAATTCCTCTCTAACTCAACACTGTAAATCCAGGGGCATCGGCCAATGAGATGTTTTAATTTATTTGTGGAAAATTAAAGCAGCTAGTTGACGTGAGAGAAATTACCCGGCTGTGCACCAGCTACCTAGGCATTCCTAGGCCCAAGGAGAATGGCAAACACCACAGAGATAAACGCTGGAGGGTACAAATCGCTTTCACTTAGGTGGCTTTATTAATGGATCCATTTGCAGAGATCGCTGCATTTGCCTACTCAAGCCAGGGGTCAGTTTTCCCCTAGCTTGAAAAAAAAAGCTATTCTTAAAAAAAAAAAAAAAAAAAAAGCTGTTCTAAATTCCAGAAGTTATCCCCGCCTTAGCAAGGGCCTGGAAGATTCAGATGATGGTATCATCTTCCCAAGGCAGTGCCAGGGTAAAGGAAAGCAAGAGAAGAAAGAGTTTCATGTTTAGTTTACGTATGAAGTCTTGGGGAGAAGCCATC
Source organism: Callorhinus ursinus (assembly GCF_003265705.2). Taxonomy (NCBI): domain Eukaryota; kingdom Metazoa; phylum Chordata; class Mammalia; order Carnivora; family Otariidae; genus Callorhinus; species Callorhinus ursinus. The sequence continues at coordinate 7,098,146 of NW_027397112.1, forward strand.
CACCTTGATGTCAGCTACTTCTCTTCCAGGTCCGTTGGATCTGGCTTTGGATCTGGAGGTCTCCAGTGTTTGTCCAGGACCACCTATCAGGTAGAGGCTTCTTCAGCTGTGAGACAGATACTCAAACTTCAAGTCTCTGAACTTTGGCTGCCATCTGGGCAGTGGCGAGGACCTGGTATCGTCCTTTCCAAGGAGATTCAAAGGCAGTCTTTGCTCTTAGTGACTCCAAATCAGACCGTGGGAAAATTGGAAATGTTCATTTGATGAGTCACAACCAGATATTTGAGGAAACTGAAAGATCTCAGGATCCAGTGCAAGTTACAGGTATGTAACAAAATCACAAAGATAATTAGGATTAGAATCTAGTATCTACAAAAGTGCAAACATCATTTTCCTTTCTACAACTACTCCCAATTTTTTATTAAAGATAGTCACAGTAGGGGGGCATCTGGGTGGCTCAGTTGGTTAAGCAACTGCCTTCGGCTCAGGTCATGATCCTGGAGTCCCGGGATCGAGTCCCACATCGGGCTCCCTGCTTGGCGGGGAGTCTGCTTCTCCCTCTGACCCTCTTCCCTCTCGTGCTCTCTCTCATTCTCTCTCTCTCAAATAAATAAATAAAGTCTTAAAAAAAAAAAAAGATAGTCACAGTAGGGGCACCTGGATGGCTCAGTCTGTTGAGCATCCAACTCTTGACTTCGGCTCAGGTCAAGATCTCAGGGTCCTGGGACTGGGTCCTGCATCAGGCTCATGGGCTCACAGGCCCAGCAGGGAGTCAGCTTGAGGATTCTCTCTCCCTCTCCCTCTGCCCCTCCCCCCTACTTGAGCACACACTCTAAATAAGTAAACAAATAAATTGTTTTATTTACTTATTTATTTATTTTTTAAGATTTTATTTATTTTTTTGACAGAGAGAGACACAGCGAGAGAGGGAACACAAGCAAGGGGAGAGGGAGAGGGAGAAGCAGGCTTCCCGCAGAGCAGGGAACCCAATGTGGGGCTCGAGATCCCAGGACCCTGGGACCATTAACCGAGCCGAAGGCAGATGCTTAACGACTGAGCCACCCAGGCACCCCAATAAATTGTTTTAAAAATGAGTTTTAAAATAAATGAATAAATAAAAACCAAAGGTAGTCACAGTAAAACTACTTTGTTTGCATTAGAAATGACCTGCTTATTTATATAAAGGCAAAAAAAATAGTGATTGATCATATAAGCTCTTTTTAACATTGCTTTGCTGGGGGGGTTGGGGAGAGGAGATTGTTTTGCTGGAATCTTGTAAGCAAGATACCGGGCCAATTTTTCCATTGGTCCTGTAAAAGTCAACCTTAGTTCCTTAAAACTGTGGTCATATCTGAGTCTATGCACATCTCTCTCAAATATAACTTTCTAGTTGAAACTTTGGTGATATAACCAATATTTCCATTTCTGTCTTGTCATGAGGAGAAGATTCTTTTTGAATTTATGTGAATAACCAATTATATTGCTATGAAAAGAATATTCAAAAAAATATTTAAGAGTTTCTGAACTTTGGGCAGCTGGGTGGCTCAGTTGGTTGGGCGACTGCCTTCGGCTCAGGTCATGATCCTGGAGTCCCGGGATTGAGTCCCGCATCGGACTCCCTGCTCAGCGAGGAGCCTGCTTCTCCCTCTAACCCTCCCCCCTCTCATGTACTCTCTCTCTCTCTCTCTCTCTCTCATTCTCACTCTCTCAAAATAAATCAATAAATCTTTAAAAAAAAAAAGAGTTTCTGAATTTTGGGAGCATCTATGTGGCTCAGTCAGCTGCCCTTTGACACTTAATTTTGGCTCGGGTTGTGATCTCAGAGTTGTGGGATCAAGCCCCATTTGGGGCTCTGTGCCCAGTGCAGTCTACTTGAGATTCTATCTCCTTCTCCCACTGCTGCTCCTGCTTGTGCTCTGTCTCAAATAAATACATTAATTTAAAAAAAAAAGTCACATGCTCCACTAACTGAGCCAGCCAGGGAGCCCGAAAGTTCATTTACTTTTATGTCAAGTATACTTCAATTAAAAAAAAAAATTAACTCATTTACTTAATTAAATTCATTCCAATCTTAGCCAGTCCTGACCACATGTAAAATGCCTTTCTTTTACTATTTTTAGTAGTTTTAATGACATACACTATAATTTTTAACCCTTAGAAGCCTTTAGTTTCTAATGAAAACAAGAAGCAAGCAATCATGAACTGTCTTTTACGTTAGCATTCCATGGATTGGCACACATACAAATACTTTTTATAATTTTTTGAAATTTATTATTTTTCATAGAAAATTTCTCAGCATGGCATAAAACATGTTTACTAATAAATCTAAATAACTTTAGTTTCTCAGTAGAAGGAATTGAAACATAGATAAACCTAGTAATTAATGTTTCAGTATTTTATCTTTTTTGGACATGATCCGGTTATTTACTTATTTATTTATTTATTTTTTTAATTTTATTTATTTATTTCACAGAAAGAGACACAGCGAAAGAGGGAACACAAGCAGAGGGAGTGGGAGAGGGAGAAGCAGGTTCCCCGCCGAGCAGGGAGCCCGATGCGGGGCTCGATCCCAGGACCCTGGGATCATGACCTGAGCTGAAGGCAGACACTTAACCATCTGAGCCACCCAGGTGCCCCTGATCTGGTTATTTAATGAATTTAATTTGATTCATCATTTAATTTACTCTGGCAAAACTTTTAAGGTTTCAGGTTACCAAAAAGAATTTGGGGAAACTGTCTTAAAAGTTCACCTAGGGCGCCTGGGTGGCTCAGTTGGTTGGGTAACTGCCTTGGGCTCAGGTCATGATCCTGGAGTCCTGGGATCGAGTCCCGCATCGGGCTCCCTGCTCAGCGGGGAGTCTGCTTCTCCCTCCGACCCTCTTCCCTCTCGTGCTAGCTCTCATTCTCTCTCTCTCAAATAAATAAAATCTTTAAAAAAAAAAAAAGTTCATCTAAACACTTTTTATCCAAAAATAAATAAATAAAATTTAAAAATTAAATTAAATCATATTAAAAATTAAAAAGGGGTTCCTGGGTAGGTCAGTCAGTTAAGCCTCTGCCTTCTGCTGAGGTCATGACCTCAGGGTCCTGGGAATCGAGCCCCAAGCCCCAAGTCTTCGGGATGGGCTCCCTGCTCAGCAGGGAATCTGCTTCTCCTTATCCCTCCCCCTCTGCCCCTCCCCACTACTTATGCTCTCTCTCAAATAAACAAATAAATACATAAATAAAAACTTTTTATCCTACTTCTATTTGATTTACTTCTTAACAAGTTTTTTTTTTTTAAAGATTTTATTTATTTATTTGACAGAGAGAGAGAGAGAGCAAGAGAGGGAACACAAGCAGGGGGAGTGGGAGAGGGAGAAGCCGACTCCCTGCAGAGCAGGGAGCCCGATGCGGGGCTCGATCCCAGGACCCTGGGATCATGACCTGGGCCAAAGGCAGACGCTTAACGACTGAGCCACCCAGGCGCCCTCTTCTTAACAATTATATTTAGATTAAAAAAAACAATTATATTTAGATTGTTTTTGAAAATTTTATCAAACCAATTAATTTTTCTTGCTGACAAATTTGGTATCAGAGATAGCATGAACTTACGGGATCAATCAACCCAGGTAGGATAAAAGTTGCATTACTTTATTATATATTGTTTTGTAATAATATTATATATATTGCATATTATATACATGCATAATATTCAATGTTGATAACTCTAAAGAAATGCCTATAGTTAATTAAGCCTCCCAAATTAAATTAGCTTTAATATTGGATATCTTCCCAGATCATGTGAATCTGAAAAGCATTTGGGTCAGTTCTCATTACATTTTTGAGAATTTTTATGAATACTCAATTTATATGTGCTTGTTTGCTTAAGCCAATTAAATACACCTCTTTTACAAATTAATGTTAGTAATACCATCCAGAGGGAGCAAATACCACATATCCACAATATATATGTATATATAAACCCACATAAACATACAGACGGATGCAAACAGAGATTTTATAGCTTCAGTGCACTTAAGATTTCCCATTAGGCCAAGTTCTAAAGGACCTACTGTAATCCCTGCCTTTTCTTTTTTTTCGCTTCTGAGAATTATCTCCCTGAAGTTTTTACTTTAATATTCACGTCTTAAAGGCACAGGGAAGAAGGCAAGTTATAAGACTTGTAGTAAGATCGGGGTGCCTGGGTGGCACAGTCAGTTAACCCTCTGCCTTGAGCTCAGGTCCTGATCCCTGGGTCCTGGGATCGAGCCCCTCATCGGGCTCCCTGCTCTGCGGGGAGCCTGCTTCTCCTTTACCCCTCCCCCTGCAGGCATGCCTGCAAACTCTCTCTCTCTCTCTCTCTCTCTCAGATAAATACATAAAATCTTAAAAAAAAAAAAAGACTTGTAGTAAGATCAATAGGGGAAGTTTGGGGATCGGTGAAAAAAGATGACCCCTGAACTGCCCCTAGACCTGCAATTTTAGGTTTGCAAAGAAATGTAAATTAGGACTGTTGTTCTCAATTCCTCCAAGAGCTGGGTTGCAACTGAAATGACATCATAAGTTGATTCACCCATAAATCTTTTTACAATGGCTTCAGAAGACTTTTCTTTCCCTCTGGGTTCATAATTTTATTTTAACTTCAGAGAGAGGGCCTAAAAAGAATTCTATCAGTCTCCTGCCATTAGGCCAATCCTTGACCACAGGACTCCATTGTAGTTTTTAGTTGGGAAAACAGTAAATATTCCTGGCAGTATCAAATACCCCTTGGACTTCAGAGGCATCCCCAAGGAAGGTGCAGAAGCTATTTTATTTTCCTCTTTCTCCCAGCCACTACACACAAAGGTCTGGAAGAGAGACTCTGGCGAGAATTCTCACCCTGAGCCAGCTTCTGCTCGCTTTCCAGGATCCCATCTGTAGCTCTGGAGTTTGGCAAGGGTTTTCATTATTTTTAATTTTAGTTTTCCCTTGGCTGTTTAAGAGAGTAACATAGAAGCTTACCAGAAAATCCTTCAGAGTCCCAGCCTCGTTGGGAGGGGCCCATATGGGGGAGCTTCTTCGAGGGAAGGTCATTAACGTGGCCGACTTTTGTTTATAGTCTTATAAAGGCAATTCGGACAGGATTACTGGAATGAGTACTCAGATAAAGGGGGAAAAACCGGAGCAGGGAAAGTTACATAAATCTTCTTGCTTCTTGGTTTTTAGGTCCCTCTGTGTCTTTCCTTTCTCATTAGTCTTTTGCAACAAATCTCTCTTATTTTTTAGTTTTTTATTATTTTTTAAAGATTTTATTTATTTGAGAGAGAGAGAGCACAAGCTGGGGGGAAAGGCAGAGGGAGAGGGAGGAGTAGACTCCCCGCTGAGCAAGGAGCCCGATGCGGGACTGGATCCCATCATGACCTGAGCCACCCAGGTGTCCCTGGGAGCCCTTGCTTTCAAATGCACTTTTTTTTTTTTTTTAAGATTTTATTTATTTATTTGACAGAGAGAGACACAGAGAGAGAGAGAACACAAGCAGGGGGAGCGGGAGCGGGAAAAGCCGGCTTCCCGCCGAGCAGGGAGTCTGACACGGGGCTCGATCCCAGGATCCTGGGACCATGACCCGAGCCGAGGGCAGACGCCTAACAACTGAGCCACCCAGGTGCCCCATCAAATGCACTTCTTAAACGATCTTATCTACTTGGAACATTCCTTATTATGGCCGGTGTAATTCTAGGTTATAATTCCCTTGAGGGCGGGCACCTGGGTGGCTCAGTTGGTTAAGCGACTGCCTTCGGCTCAGGTCATGATCCTGGAGTCCCGGGATCGAGTCCCACATCGGGCTCCCTGCTCGGCGGAGAGTCTGCTTCTCCCTCTGACCCTCCCCCGTCTCATGTGCTCTCTCTCATTCTCTCTCTCTTTCAAAAAATAAATAAATAAATCTATCTTTAAAAAAAAAAGAAAAACCTTTAAAAAAATAATAATTCCCTTGAGGGCTGGCAACAGTTTGGTAGGACCCTAGCCGCAAAAGAAATTTAGCTCACATTTTCTGTCCAGCTATATCTAGTCACAAACAGGGCGTGACCCACATTTTTGCCAGGCCACATTTTGGGGCCCCCAACCTAAAGGTGACCAAGCTACAGTCTCAGGACACAAAACAAGTGTAGTTAGTTGTTGTCATCTGCTAAGACTTGGGGTCTCTTGGGGGCAAAATACCACCTAAAGGGGATGTGTTGCTGGCTTGGGGATTGCATGAAAATGTTCCTGAAGTTGGCGGGTGACCTAGTGTCAATCTAACCCATTCTGTGAGCAACTTACTCTAGCCTGGGAGTCTTTGAGTGATGGGCAAACACTAGATTTTCAGTGTTTGACCCATGGCCACCAATTTTTGCAGCTTTTTGGCCTCTGAGATCTCCATTAGCAATAGCTTTTATCTACACAAAACAAGACAAACACACACATGCACCTTCATATACCAGTGGCAACCAAACAGTGTTACTGTGGACAGGCCAAGAGAAGGCTATGCGCCCTACCGGCAGTTCGCACAGCATGGATTCAATCTACAGACTCCAGGGGCGCCTAGGTGGCTCAGTGTGTTTAGCATCTGCCTTGGGCTCAGGTCATGGGATTGAGCCCCACTTCGGGCTCTCTATTCAATGGGGAGCCTGCTTCTCCCTCTTCCTCCATTCCTTCCCCCCACCCCCACCTCGTGCTCTCTCTTTCTAAATAAATAAATAAAATCTTAAAAAAAAAAATCTGGGGGCACCTGTGTGGCCCAGTCAGTTAAGCGACTGCCTTCGGCTCAGGTCATGATCCCAGAGTCCTGGGATCAAGCCCCACATCGGGCTCTCTGCTCGGCAGGGAGTCTGCTTCTCCCTCTGCCTCCAGCTCCCCCTGCTTTTGTTCTCTCTCTGTCAGATAAATAAATAAAATCTTTTTTTCAGGGCGCCTGGGTGGCTCAGATGGTTAGGCATCTGCCTTCGGCTCAGGTCACGATCCCCTGGGATCGAGTCCCGCATCGGGCTCCCTGCTCCTTGGGAGCCTGCTTCTTCCTCTGCTTCTCTCTCTCTCTCTCTCCCTCTGTCTCTCATGAATAAATAAATAAAATCTTTAAAAAAATGTTAAAAAAAAATCTTTTTTTCAAAAATCTGTAAATGGGGATTGCAGACTGGAACTGGGGAAAGGACGAAATCACCGAACCCCAATAAGTGGGGACTGGAGATTGGAATTGGGGAAAGAGATTGTGAACAACAGGGGATTTTGCACTGAACCGAGAGTTCCCCAAATGGAACCATCTGCCAGCTCAAGCTGACCCGCTAAGCCCTGGACTGGAAAGCCAATTAGACTGGGAGCTCAATGCAAAGCAAGCAGAACTCAGAGCCGAGGGGAACTCACCCACAGCCCTCAGAATGCATGAGAAAGGCGGTGAACTCAAAAGTGCCTGCAGGGTACCACATCTGCGTTTCTTGTTGTTCCCCAAGTCCTTGGAAGTCTCCTTTGCTCCCAATCATCTGTTAAACAACAAAATTCAGCATGGTATCTTTGAAGAGCAAATGGGCTTCATTCAAGAATTCGTGAATCAGGCAGTATCCCATCTAGGGATAGAAGGGCGCTCCCTTGATAAGGAAAATCTGTGTCCTAAAATGGCCGACCAAGCCACCAAGAGAGTCCCAGGCCTTGCCCCGGGGCTCTTCCGGGTTCTTCTCCCTGCTCTGCTTCCCGTGCGCACCAATCCGGGTGCTTCTCCCTGCCCCGCTTCGCGCACGTGCCAAAAGTGCCAAGTATGCGGAAGTAGAAGTGTGTAAATTGCCCCTTTTGGGCTTGGGGCTTAGACGTTTGGCGATCACTGGCGTTTGAGCATGTCGTGGTTAAATAAACCTCCTATCCTCCAAGATCTCGGAGGGCCGCTTGGTTCTTCCATTGGGCGATCCAGTGCAAGTTCTGTAACGTTTGGTTCCTTTACCGGGAAACCCAACCGCGCTGGCCTATTGTTGCCACCGGTTTGGGGCAATGGCACGGCTGTGACAGAACGAGGGATCTTAACGGAGAAAGCGCACCCGGCCTAATTGTCGGCCGTCTCCCGCCCCGGTAGCCTTGGGCCGGCCCCACTCTGCTGCTCCCGCCGGACTGGAGGAGACTTGGCAGGTGAGGACCTGGTCCTGACGTCAGATTCCAGTAAGGTCTGGGGGCCCCAGGACCCAGACAGGCCCACCCCCATTGGGGTGGAAGGGGAGCCTGATCACTTCCCAGAGACCTGTTAGAGGTCTCCCAAGTAGGGATTCCCAAGGAGGGAATGTAATAACTTCTGGAGTGTGAATGTGTGAGTGAATGTGCAGTCCCACCTGGCTTGTTCAAGCAGACTGATTCTGTGACTCCATGGGGTGGGCACCCTTAAGGTCCCCCGAAGCCTGCGGAGTTTGAGTGGGCCTGTCTGCGATTCCGTGGTGAACAGCATATAGACTATGGCGGCATCGGAATAGTTTCTGATCGTCAGTCACAATGCTTAAAAGAAAAAGGAATGGGCCATTGCTGAGGGAGCCACCCTGACTGAAAAGGGATGGTGGATGATGCCAGGTGGGCGCATCTTTGTTCCAGCAGCAACTGGAGGGCATCTAGTCAAGGAACACCACCAACTCACTCATCTGGGGAAAACTGCATTAGAGGCCCTTCTCAAGAAGCAGTACATCAGTCAGCTGCCTGCACTATGCCGAGCAACTAGTGAACGATGCATAACTTGTGCTAAAAATAATGCTCGGTCTGCACCGCAGTCCCCGCTGGGTGTCCAGAGGATGGGAACAACCCCCTTCGAAGATCTGGGGGTAGACTTCACAGATGTGCAGCCAAGCAGGGGGTTCAGATATCTCCTAGTAATAGTATGCACACATTCTGGGTGTGTCGAAGCCTTCCCGACTAGGACAAAGTCCTCTTGCAGGAGATCGTGCCCCAGTTCGGCCTGCCGTTAACAATCCATACTGACAATGGATCCGCATTTGTGGCAGACGTGGTATAGGTTTTGACCAAATCTCTCAACATCACCTGGAGACTGCACACCACTTACCAGCCCCGAAGTTCAGGGAAAGTAGAGCGAATGAATCGCACCCTCAAGGGAACCTTAACAAAGTTTTGTCAGGAGACTAACTTCCATGGCCAGATCTGCTACCCCTAGCTCTCCTGCGTGCTCGCTGCATGCCCAGGACATCAGGTTTCTCCCCATTCCAATTAATACATGGACAGCCTCCCCCATGCTTGGGAAGCCTTCCAGGAAACTTGCATCAGATTGGAGACAAAGGGATACAGGAGCAGCTTCAGGCCCTGGGGGCCACCCTAAATAAATTATAAAAGTACACCATCAAGAGGGCCCCAATCTCCTTAGGGTCTCAGGTACACTCCTTCCAGACAGGGGACTCAGTTTGGGTCAAAGATTGAAAAAAGGACCCCCTCAAACCGCAGTGGACAGGGCCCCACACTGTTCTAACCACACCTACTGCCCTCAAGGTCTCAGGTGTCACCCTGTGGGTCCACCACTCCAGAGTGAAGAAAGCTCATCATTTGCGGGGCGCCTGGGTGGCTCTGTCATTGGGCGTCTGCCTTCGGCTCAGGTCATGGTCCCAGGGTCCTGGGATCGAGCCCCGCATCGGGGTCCCTGCTCGGCGGGGAGCCTGCTTCTCCCTCTCCCTCTCCCCCTGCTTGTGTTCCCTCTCTCGCTGTGTCTCTCTCTGTCAAATAAATAAGTAAAATCTTAAAAAAAAAAAAAAAAAAAAGCTCATCATTTGGGTGAGGAGCCGCGCCAGTGCAGAGTCCAACCAGACTTCATGAACCCACTCCAGCTTCACCTTCAACAAGTGGTCCCTGACTCTCATCGGTGTAATTTCCCTCATCTTGGGAGTCGGACTCTACACTCTTGACCCTCCTGACTGGACTTCCTCCCAGAGGCTTACTATTGTCGTTGCTTATTGGGTGTCCCTAGGGTGTATAATTGCACTCTCTTGTCCACGGGTTTCATCTGCTGACAGGTTAGCCACCATGGCTCCCCTCTCCCTAAGGTCATAGATCCCACTTTTACTGGCCCTCCGCTGTCTACTCCTGAGTGCATGTCACCATGGTTTTCCTGGCCCCAGTCAGTCCCGGTTTTCTGCTACCTGGTGTGCTGTTCTCCGCACTGCCTCTAGCTTGCCCGGCCAGGCAAGGGGGGCAAACTCTTATATCACCGTTACTGGCAAATGGACTTTCCAGCTTATCCCCCTCAATCCCGCACCAGTGCGCCCACCGACTTCTTCCACCTGGGATGGGCGCGCACCAAAGGTTAACCTCCATTTTCATGGATGCCAGCTTCTTGATACCTCCTGGGAACCTCATAGACAGTGTTCTTACCATGGCCCTCACTCAGCTTACTGGCTGGTAGATACCTACATCTGTGGGGCCCCTATGCCTCGACAGCCAAACACCTGCCCTCAGTTCTCCTCGAAAGTCTGGGGATGTGAGTCATGGGTGGCGACTTGGCCCAGAATGGAATGTGGTCCACCAGGTGGTGGCACCTCAAACAGCGCAGTGACATCCAGATTTCCTTGTCACACAGTGCCACCCCAACCCCTTGCTCTAACAGTCACTGTATACCACTCACCCTCTCAGTCTTAGAACCCAATGCCATATCATGGGCTACAGGAATCATCTCCTGTTGGGCCAATATCACCCCGTGGGAACTGACCCCATGGCCAAATTTATGATTAAGTCCATGTTCACTCCAAGCCTTACAATTAACCCACAGAGTCAGACAGAATAACTCACCCTGGCACATCCCTGGGTCCCCCATCCACACGTAGCAAGCATCTATAGCGCAACTGTTAAGTATGATTAACGCCTCCCACCAAGCGCTTAACCACTCTCATCCACCCCTAGGGTCTGACTGCTGGATCTGTATGAAGCCCGGTCCTGTCCAATACCTAGGTGTCATCCTCAAGCAATCTACCATGTCACCTCCCACCTTGGCACTGGGGACCTCAAATTATCCCTTTCTGGCTCCAGTACCACTGTATGGAAATTCTTCCTCTCCCATCACGGGCCACAGTCGGGTCTGTGCGCCTAACTACACTTTCCTGGCTGGTGACCAAGGTGTATATATCTGCATCACCCTGCACAATCCACTTGTCAGTCTCTTACCCCATCTTTCAGTCCTCCCCGGGAGCGATGCCCCACTCATATGAAGACCTGCTAGCCGCCCTCGATGCTCCCCCACAGCCATCCATCTTATCGTGAGCCTGCTGGCCACGTCAGGTGTTGCCCTCAGTGCCACTGGCATCGGGATGTCTCAGGTTCAGTACCAAGGGTTAACAACTCAATGGCGGACCTTTCCACCCTTACTCAGTCAGTCCTGGCCCTGCAGCGCCAACTCAATTCACTGGCCTCAGTGGTCCTCCAAAACAGGCGCGGGCTGGACTTGCTCACGACTGCGCAAGGGGGGCTCTGCCTCTTCTACAGGAGGAATGTTGTTCATACGCTAATGAGTCGGGGGTGGTCCAAAAAACTGACCCAATTACAGGAAGGAGTACATAGCCGGTGGGAATCACTCCAGCGGACAACTTGGTGGGATATCCCCTCAACAATGGTTCCCTTGGTTCGCCCCCCTCATCAGCCCCCTCCTATTGCTTCTCCTCATAGTAGCATTTGGTCCTTGTATTCTTAATGCCCTTACTGGGTTTTTCACTACTCAAATTGCTAAAATCAGACTCCAGTTGCTCTTTACTATTGCCCCTTAAAAGATGAAAATGATGCCCTCTAAACTAGGTGTTTAAAGGGGCATCAAAGGGGGGAATGATAAGGAAAATCTGTCCTAAGATCGCCGACCGAGCCAGCAAGAGAGTCCCAGTCCTTGCCCCAGGGCTCTTCCGTGTTCTTCTCCCTGTTCTGCTTCACGCACGCTCCAAAAGTGCCAGGTATGTGGAAGTAGAAGTGTATAAATTGCCCCCTTTGTGCTCGGGGCTCAGACTTTGGAGACCACTCTCCTCTGAGCCTGCCAGCGTTAAATAAATCACCTATCCTCCAAGATCTCCGGGTGCTGCTTGGTTCTTCCCATCAGGCTATCCAGTCCAGGTTCCATAACACCCTGAGCTGCAGAAAATGAAAGGATTTTATTTATTTTTATTTATTTTTTCTTTTTTAGAGAGCAGGTGGGAAGGGGCTGAGGGAGAGGGAGAGTGAATACTAAGTAGGCGCCATACCCAGTGCTGAGCCCCACACAGGGCTTGATCCCACAACCCTGAGATCATGACCTGAGCTGAAATCAAGAGTCAGCCACTTAACTGACTGAGCAACCCAGACGCCCCCCCCCCTTTTTTTTAAGGAGAAAGGTTTTTAAAGGTGGAAAGGGGTCGGGAGATAAAAGTAATTATTTGCAAAGAATGCATCGTTTCAGGCAAGGTTGTCTTCCTAAGGTGAATGGGAGGGGCTGTCAGGAGGATTATGTCACTGGTGCTGACCAGGTATTCTGTGTTGACAGTAAAGGTGACATTCCTTAGGGGCTGGAACTGCAGTTAGGTTAGGTATTAAGTCTCGGTTTGCCAATGTGGGGTTTAGCACAGGTGACTCCATTTTGGGGCCTGCTGTTTACGTTCAATAAGTCAGTTGTTTAATTTGCTGAATTTATACCTTAGGTGTTAAGGAAACCTACATAATGGATTCCAAATTCATACCACATTTTCACCCAGCAAAACAGTTGGGCCTCATTCTTGCTGTTGACTGAACTTCGTCAGAAAGTACCTAGGTCCCAGGTCAACCTAAGACCCAGATAGAACAATGATTCCGAGCTAAAGAGGTGGATGTCAACCTTCTTGCATGGAGCCATTGGCATTCCCAAGCCCATGTGGGCTTGCTTGCTGCTTCTCCAGTGGGCCAAACTGTCCCAGTGCTCCAGCCCCACAGCACCCTCCCCCACGGCCTTGCCTGCTGCAGGACCCCCTCTTCCATAGAAGCTAAAAATGCCAAGACTTGCTTCTCACCCTCCTTAGGGCTAGACGGTGGGCATGTGGCCTGATCCTGGCCAACAGGACCTGCAGGAAAGCTTTTGGGAAAGATTTCCCCTAATGCAGAGACTTATGGGAGGAAATGCCTTTCTTGGCTTGATGTGTGCATGTCTGTGATGCCTGGAACTGCTCAACCATCTGTCTTTTGACCACGAGGAAGGGATGTTGCTAACAAGCTGAGCATGGCCAAATGGAAAGTTGGAAAGTTCCCTGGGTCCTCAACATCATGGTTGAACCACTGCATCTACCCCAGATCCCACCAGTCTGCCTTTGAACCTTCAGTTATGTGAGATAACAATACCCTAATTGGCTAAGCTAGGGGTTCTCAAACTTCTGGTCTCAGGAGCCCTTCAAGCTCTTAAAAATTACTGAGGACCTCAAAGAGCTTCATTTATGTGTGCAAAGCATCAAGATTTACCACATTAGAAACTGAAACAGAGAAAAAGTTTAAATATGTATGTATTAGCTTATTGTCAAACAACAATAACAAACCCATTTTATGTTAATATAAAAACACAGTTTTAAGAAAAAAATTATATTTTCAGGGCTTCTGGGTGGTGCAGTTAGGCGTCTGACTCAGTTTTGGCTCAGGTCATGATCTCAGGGTCATGGGATTGAGCCCCGCAGTGGGCTCTGCGCTCAGCCAGAGTCTGCTTAAGGTTCTCTCTGCCCACATCCCCCTCCCCTCCCTTTCTCGCTAAAATAAAAATAAATCTGAAAAATACATATTTAAAAAATTATATTTTCCAAAAGAAAAAGATTTAGTAAAAAGAGTAGCTGTTCTACCCTTTCGCAAATCTTTTTTTTTTTTATTTAAAAGATTTTAGTTATTTGAGAGGGGGAGAGAGAGAGAGAGAGAGTGCACATCAGCAGGGGGAGGGAGAAGCAGACTCCCCGCCAAGCAGGGAGCCCAATGTGGGACTCGATCCCGGGACCCCAGGATCATGACCTGAGCCGAAGGCAGACGCTTAACGACTGAGCCACCCAGGCGTCCCTCACATATCTCTTTAATGTCTGAATTAACAGGAGACGGCTGGATTCTCATACTTGCTTCTGTACTCCGTCCATTACCATACCACACACCACACAAGCACTGGAACTCTCCCACCTCACACTCATGAAACAATGAGGGTGGTCTTGGTATTATCATGAAAATGCTTTAATCTCATGGACGTCTTGAAAGGATCTTGGGGCGCCTGGGTGGCTCAGTTGGTTAAGCGACTGCCTTCGGCTCAGGTCATGATCCTGGAGTCCCGGGATCGAGTCCCACATTGGGCTCCCTGCTCAGCAGGGAGTCTGCTTCTCCCTCTGATCCTCTTCCCTCTCGTGCTCTCTCTCATTCTCTCTTTCAAATAAATAAATAAAATCTTAAAAAAAAAAAAAAGAAAGGATCTTGGAAATTCCCAGGGGGTCCCCAGATCTTTGCAAAGGGGTGGTCTAATCCATTCTTAAATTTAACAATTTTTTGTCAACCTTGGTAATTTAGCTATTATAAGGAACAAGTTACCTCCAACATAGCTCACACCTGAGGAAGTAGTGCATTTCCTAAAACACTGAGTATTTTCGGGACACCTGGGTGGCTCAGTCCATTGAGAGTCTGAGTTTTGGTTCAGACTCCGGCTGTGAACTCAGGGTTGTGGGAGTGAGTCCTGGGTTGGGCTCTGCGCTTAGTGGGGAGTCTGCTTCTCTCTCTCTCTCTCTCTCTCTGCCCCCCCCAAGTAAGTAAATAAATAAATCTTTTTAAAAAATTGATTATTTTCATCCACAAAGCTCTGGTCCAGCTGTTGGTTTAATTTATTTGCAAAAAATGTTCATTCACAGCCACTTACTCTTCTTTCCCAGTGAGTCAGCTGGGGAGGGCTAGATTGCGTTCTTGCATGAAAGCAGCCGGGAAACTGCTGTACTATGCACCGAGCTGTTTCACGGTATCACAGAAATAAAATCACAGGTTGGGACTCACTTCACTCACACACACACACACACACACACACACACACACACACACACACACAGTATCAGGAAATGGCCTGTCCATTTTGGCTTTGGAGGCAGGGATTTTGGTTTCCTTGGCTTCAGAGCTGTGCTTGGAGCCGGGCCATCCAGGGAAACTGAGCAAGTCCATGGGTCCATCGAACTTGGGCTGGATCCATCAAGGACACAAAAAACAGACTATCCAGCCCTCTCCCCCCAAGTGGAGCAGACAAATGTGTCGTTGATGTTGAAGCTGTGGAAAGCTTCTGAAGGGCCCCGTGGGAGGAAGCTTGGCATGAGCGGGCAAACAGCTCGGCCTGACCCTGGAAGGGAGCACCAGGCTGGGGGAAGATCCAGGGCCTCCGCTCAGCCGGGATGGCTGACACCCTGTGCTTTCTCAGGGAGCAAAAGAGGGAGGCAGCCTGTCTGCACAGGCTCCGCCTGGTCGCCTGCCCTGATGATGTCTGAGGAATTCTCGCAAAAGGACGCCACCCATGGAAAAATGCTTAGATGTAATGTTAAATGGAAAAATCAAGATAAAGAGGTTATGTACGTATAACTTATGTGTGAACATAATCCGAATATACATTGCAACTTTGTTTAAAAAAATGTTTAAAGTGTGCATTGAAAAACAAGACCAGGGGGGCACCGGGGGCCCCTGGCTGGCTCGGTGGGAAAAGCATGTGACTCTTGATCTTGGGGTTATTAGTTCAAGCCCCATGTTGGGGAAAAAAAATTTTTTTTTAATAAAAAAAGAAAGAACCAGGGCGCCTGGGTGGCTCAGTTGGTTGAGCGACTGCCTTCAGCTCAGGTCATGATCCTGGAGTCCCGGGATCGAGTCCCGCATCAGGCTCCCTGCTCAGCAAGGAGTCTGCTTCTCCCTCTGACCCTCCCCTCTCTCATGTGCTCTCTCTCTCTCAAATAAATAAATAAAATGTTAAAAAAAAAAAAAAGAAAGAACCAGGAGGAAATATATTACAATCATATCAGTGATGTTCTCTGGGTGGTTGGAGATAACAGGTAATTGTTTATCTCTCTCTTTTTTAAAAGATTTTATTTATTTGAGAGAAAGACCACGGGTGGGGGGAGGGGCAGCAGGAGAGGGAGAAGCAGACTCCCCACTGAGCAGAGAGCAGTAGTGGGACTTGATCCCAGGACCCCGGGATTATGACCTGAGCTGAAGGCAGACGCTTAACCAACTGAGCTACCCAGGCGCCCTGTTTATCTCTTATTTACATTTTTCTGTGGTTTTAAATTTTTCTGCAACTAGAGTATGTTATTTATTTATTTTTTTAAGATTTTATTTATTTGACACAGAGAGAGAGGGAACACAAGCAGGGGGAGTGGGAGAGGGAGAAGCAGGCTTCCCCACTGAGCAGGGAGCCCGATGCGGGGCTCGATCCCAGGACCCTGGGATCATGACCTGAGCCGAAGGCAGACGCTTAACCAACTGAGCCACCCAGGTGCCCCTAGAGTGTGTTATTTAAATGGTGATAAACCCGTTTTGGACTCTACCAACCCAGTAGCCCCAGGGCATGGGGGAAGGTGTGGGCTACGGAAAAATGGGTGGGGAATGCTCTTGGAAAGATTTGGCTGTGGTGGTGAACTTGCTGCCCGGGGAATGAGTGGAACCAGTGGTAGAGAACACCCCCTGGCTTTTTTGCTTTATAGTGTTTCTCAGAATTACTCCAATTTCCCTGATCGTGGGCCTGCTGAACAAGGAACACCGCGGCAGATGTGATTTTTCCCCCTAGAAGGTAGTCCCCACTCCCAGAGCAGAATTAGCTTCCGTCCTCTGCGCCGGCCCCACCTCCCTCACGTGACATTCCGGGAACACTTCACAAAGGGCTCCCCTTCGCGTGGTCCTCAGATATCCACGTTCTGACACATCTGAGAATATGCCCTAAGTTCTGGGCGGGGGCTGCTTGTTTCCCAGCCCCTTGCTCCTTCGGCTTCGATCTAAACCATCCGTCCTGCCTCCTCAGCCGTGTCGGGACCATTTTGCTAATACCAGCCGCGGCTGTGGAAAATGACATAGACAGTTTGTCCTTTGGAAACACTTGGCTTGTTCCTTGGAAGGAAAAACTTAGCTCATCCCAAGGAACAGGAGAGAACTGGGGATGGTACAGTAATCTCTGGAATCCACAGAAATCTATTTCTTGGCCTCTTTTTTTTTTTTTTTCTGACTGTCATTAGATTTTTGCGGAGGCCCTCATTTCCCCAAGAATGGATTTTCTTCACATCCACACCAGAGTGAAGCTAGACCACGGCCAGCGCGGAATCGCAGAATCCTACCAGTTGCTTTCTCAGAATTCGCGTGGTGTGGTCGGGTGGGCTGGACGGAGCCTTAGAATACAGCACTGAGAATGTTCCTGTTGCTCTGGGAGTCGGGCTAATAGTTAAGAATTCCATGAGGAGACACGGGTATATCTGAAGCTGGGTGAATGCTGGAGACTGGCCCCAGCTTGAGAGAAGTGTGTGGTGAGGAGGTGAGGAGAGCTAGAAAGTTCCCCCACACCTGCAGCTGTCACACACACACACACACACACACACACACACACACACACAC
>NW_027397112.1:7115672-7119178 GCF_003265705.2 Callorhinus ursinus
CACACACACACACACACACACACACACACACACACACACACCCCACCACAGATAGGAAGAGGTGGCATCCTTAGACCATCGCGCTGGGGGCTGCCCTCCTGCTAGGATCTCAGGAAGTGCAGGGGTAGGGGGGTGGTGGGGGAGAGCCCCAGCTCTACCCAGCCACAGCACAGCACAGCTCAGACCCCCCCCACACACACACACCATCAGTACCTTCAGGTTCTCCCCGACCTTCCCACCCAGATCCTCGTGGAGTCCCCTACCCCCATCTCCCCCGCATCATCCCAGTGGGGAGGATGTACAATCTCTGGTGGTCTTTTTTTTTTTTTTTTAAAGATTTTATTTATTCATTTGAGACAGAGAGACACAGAGAAAAGAGCATGAGCAGGGGAGAGGCAGAAGGCAAGGGAAAAGCAGGCTCCCCGCCGAGCCAGGAGCCAGGAGCCAGACGTGGGGCCGGATTCCAGGACCCCGGGACCACGACCCGAGCCGAAGGCAGACACCCAGCAATCTGAGCCACCCAGGCGCCCCTCTGGTGGTCTCTTTAGCTGTCCTTGACACTGAAGAGAACTGAGCCCAGTGAGTCACAGCGTACTGTGGGCTAAACTGTGTCCACGCCTGGGTGGCTCAGTTGGTTGGGCGTTTGCTTTCGGCTCGGGTCGTGATCCCAGGGTCCTGGGATCGAGTCCCGCATTGGGCTCCCTGTTCTGCGTGGTGCCTGCCTCTCCCTCTGCCTCTCTCATGAATAAATAAATAAAATCTTTAAAAAAATAAAATAAATAAAAAATATACTGTGTCCCCAGAATTCCTATAACAAAGGCCTAACCTCCAGTCCCTCAGCATGGAAGCATATTTGGAGAGGAGGTCTTCAAAGAGGTGAGGAGAATAAATGGGGCTGTTAGGGAGTGTCCTTGAAAGAAGAGGAAGGTCTCTAAGGGTTCATGCCGTATCAGGACCATATGGACAGGCAGTGAGAGGGCCGCCCTCTGCAAGCCAAGGACAGAGGCCTCAGAGGAAACCAAGCTGTCCACACCTTGATCTTGGACTTTCAGCCTCCAGCCCCGACCGCGGTATTTTGTTACTGCAGTCTGAGCAAGTGACTGCAGTGCATTCACACGCGGACAGCCCAGTGTGGCGGTGTTCCCAATCCCTCCACTGGCCGGGCAGGAGTCTGTCTGTGGAGGTGGAGGGGCTGAGAAAAGGCCAACGAAAGGAAGTTCACATGAATTGGGCCACCCCTCATTCCCTGCTTGGAGGGAGAGAGGGGGACACCATCCCGCCTTGTGGGCAAACCCCACTTTGTGGGTGGTGGGAAAGAGGGAGAGGATGCCTGTCCCTCCATGTCACCAGGGAACATCCCAAGGGCTCAGGCCCTGCATCTCCGGCAGCCCCCATTCCTTCTTGGGGCTGCGGGTCATGGATGGACACCAAGGCCCTGGGCGACTCCACACACTGATCACCAGGGCCACCGACCACCACAAAAAGAAGACAGCATCAGTCTCCTGCTGTCGTTTGAGAGACCTGAGAGTGTGCCCAGCACATGCCCTGCACTTCCTTGCCGGAGAACAGGAGTGGGAAGGGAGGGGCAGGGGTTTCAGACCTTACTTGCAGCCTTTACAACCCGGAGCTGGGGGAGCGGCAGGGACCCCTGAGCAGAGCTGCCCCCTAGTGGCTTCTAAGGGCCATGCAGGCTTTTCCAGGAAGTCGTATGCTGGGAATTAAGAGTTCCTTAAAAAAATAATAGGGGCGTTGGGGGGTGGGTTAGCCTGGTGATGGGTATTAAAGAGGGCACGTACTGAATGGCGCACTGGATGTTATATGCAAACAATGAATCATGGAACACTACATCAAAAACTAATGATGTGGGCGCCTGGGTGGCTCAGATGGTTAAGCGTCTGCCTCGGGCTCAGGTCATGATCCCAGGGTCCTGGGATCAAGCCCCACATCGGGCTCCTGGCTCAGCAGGGAGCCTGCTTCTCCCTCTCCCTCTCTTTTCCCTGCTCATGCTTTCTTTCTCTCTCTCTCTGTATCTTTGTGTCTCAAGTGAATAAATAAAATCTTTAAAAAGAAAAACAAAAACTAATGATATATGGTCATTAACATAACATAATAAAAAATAATAAATAAAATTTAAAAAAATTAAATGTTGGAAGGAGAGCTTATTTCCCTCTTTTCCCCTATATCTCTGAGGAAGAGAGGAAGAAGACAGGAAAGGAGAGAAAGAAGCGAGGTGGGAGGGGTACAAGAAGGGACTGAGGGAATTTTTAACCTGTTTAATAAATGTGAGGCAAAGTTAAATATTTCCCTAAAAGCACCATGAGGCCATTTGCTCTTTGTTGCCTCAAGCCTGGCTCCTTTTAGCAAACTAGCTCGGAATCCAGCTTGGTAATGGTGCCAAATATTTTACTGGGATAGTTAAATTTATTTAATCCTTATACAAACCCTAGGAAGCATCATCATCATCATCATCATCATCATCATCATCATCATCCCCATACAAATAGGAAGACTAAAGTACAGAGAGGGTACGGGACCTACCCAGGGGTTACTGAATAAGGAAGTCTGAAGTCTGGATCAGTGTCCAGGCTCCAGCGAGAGGACCGAATATTAACCCCTATGCTGAGCCAGACCAGCACCAAGGTCAAGGGTTCTCCGGACATTCCTGCATGCTGGACTCACCAAATATTTGGTCCTTTGTGTCTCAAGTCCCTCCTCCAAGCTCATGAGATGTGGAGGGGAGGCACAGGATGATTCTTCCTTCTCATAGTCCAATAAGCTCTTTGGTGACCCTGCCCCTTTGAGCAAAAAAAATAATTGTAGGAGCAACTGGCTGGCTCTGTAAGTCAAGCATGTGATTCTTCATCTTCGGGTCATGAGTTTGAGCCTCAGGTGGGGTGTAGAGGTAGCTTAAATAAATGAAACTTAAAAAAATAATAATTGTAAAGGTAATGAAAGAAAAACCAGGGAAATATATCTCTTAATGGGAAAAAAAAAATGCCAGGTATTTCCAAAGATTGCAAACCACCCTTCTGACCTCCTTTATTCTAAGTCTTATTTTTTCATTAATTAATTAATTTAAGGATTTATTTATTTATTTATTTAACAGAGAGAGAGAGAGAGAGAGAGCCCAAGTAGGCAGAGTGGCAGGTAGAGGGAGAGGGAGAAGCAGGCTCCCCGCTGAGCAGGGAGCCCGATGCGGGACTCGATCCCAGGACCCCGGGATCATGACCCGAGCCGAAGGCAGACGCTTAACCAACCGAGCCACCCAGGTGCCCCTATTCTGTCTTTTAAACAGGCTGCTGAAGGGAAATAATGACCAGAATGCTACCCCACCCCATTCATTCATTCAACAAATATGTATTTCATATCCAAAAGTATGAGTTCCTATTGGGTTCTAGGCTAGGTTCTATTCTAAACTCCTGAGATATAGTAGGGAACAGGACAAGATCTACCATCCTGGGGGCACCTGGGTGGCTCAGGCGTTAAGCGTCTGCCTTCGGCTCGGG